>NW_027511074.1:0-28610 GCF_048772815.1 Callospermophilus lateralis
TCTTTGAAAATTGACAAAATAAAGTAGTTCTAAGTTCTGTCTCTTAATTTTGTTTCCTCTTGAAGCAGCCCTAAGCCGAGCCTGCCTAAAGACATTTTCATTGGAAAGGTGTGCCAAGCGTCCAAAAGTACTGGTTTTCTGAAATCTCGGCAAACATTTTTTCACCCAATCTTGATGAGACATTGTGGTAGTGATCAGTTCACTAAGTCCACTAGGCTGCCCAATTTTCACTCTTCTAGGTTGAAGCGTTCGTTTCCAGTAAGAGTTTGAATTTTTAGGTTTCACTCTGTTTTCTCCTATATAGATAGATGTGTTGGGAACTCTAAATGAAACACGGTTTGCTCTAGCTCTTTGAAAATTGACAAAATAAAGTAGTTTTAGGTTCTGTCTCTATGGTTTGTTTCCTCTTGAAGCACCCCTAACTGGAGACTGCGTAAATACACTTTCATTGGAAAGGTGTGCCAGGCGTCCAAAAGTACTGGTTTTCTGAAATCTCGGCAAACATTTTTTAACCCAATATTGATGATTCTCTGTGGTAGTGATCAGTTCACTAAGCCCACTTGGCTGCCACATTTTCACTCTTCTAGGTTGAAGCGTTCGTTTCCAGTAAGAGTTTGAATTTTTAGGTTTCACTGTGTTTTCTCGTATATAGATAGATGTGTTGGGAACTCTAAATGAAACACGGTTTGTGCTAGCTCTTTGAAAATTGACAAAATAAAGTAGTTTTAGGTTCTGTCTCTATGGTTTGTTTCCTCTTGAAGCAGCCCTAACTGGAGACTGCCTAAATACACTTTCATTGGAAACGTGTGCCAAGCGTCCAAAAGTACTGGTTTTCTGAAATATCGGCAAACATTTTTTCACCCAATATTGATGATTCTCTGTGGTAGTGACCAGTTCACTAAGGCCACTTGGCTGCCAAATTTTCACTCTTCTAGGTTGAAGCGTGTGTTTCCAGTAAGAGTTTGAATTTTTAGGTTTCACTGTGTTTTCTCCTATATAGATAGATGTGTTGGGAACTCTAAATGAAACACGGCTTGTGCTAGCTCTTTGAAAATTGACAAAATAAAGTAGATTTAGGTTCTGTCTCTAAGGTTTGTTTCCTCTTGAAGCAGCCCTAAGCCGAGCCTGCCTAAAGACATTTTCATTGGAAAGGTGTGCCAAGCGTCCAAAAGTACTGGTTTTCTGAAATCTCGGCAAACATTTTTTCACCCAATCTTGATGAGACATTGTGGTAGTGATCAGTTCACTAAGTCCACTTGGCTGCCCAATTTTCACTCTTCTAGGTTGAAGCGTTCGTTTCCAGTAAGAGTTTGAATTTTTAGGTTTCACTCTGTTTTCTCCTATATAGATAGATGTGTTGGGAACTCTAAATGAAACACGGTTTGTGCTAGCTCTTTGAAAATTGACAAAATAAAGTAGTTTTAGGTTCTGTCTCTATGGTTTGTTTCCTCTTGAAGCAGCCCTAACTGGAGACTGCCTAAATACACTTTCATTGGAAACGTTTGCCAAGCGTCCAAAAGTACTGGTTTTCTGAAATCTCGGCAAACATTTTTTCACCCAATATTGATGATTCTCTGTGGTAGTGACCAGTTCACTAAGGCCACTTTGCTGCCAAATTTTCACTCTTCTAGGTTGAAACGTGTGTTTCCAGTAAGAGTTTGAATTTTTAGGTTTCACTGTGTTTTCTCCTATATAGATAGATGTGTTGGGAACTCTAAATGAAACACGGCTTGTGCTAGCTCTTTGAAAATTGACAAAATAAAGTAGATTTAGGTTCTGTCTCTAAGGTTTGTTTCCTCTTGAAGCAGCCCTAAGCCGAGCCTGCCTAAAGACATTTTCATTGGAAAGGTGTGCCAAGCGTCCAAAAGTACTGGTTTTCTGAAATCTCGGCAAACATTTTTTCACCCAATCATGATGAGACATTGTGGTAGTGATCAGTTCACTAAGTCCACTTGGCTGCCCAATTTTCACTCTTCTAGGTTGAAGCGTTCGTTTCCAGTAAGAGTTTGAATTTTTAGGTTTCACTCTGTTTTCTCCTATATAGATAGATGTGTTGGGAACTCTAAATGAAACACGGTTTGTGCTAGCTCTTTGAAAATTGACAAAATAAAGTAGTTTTAGGTTCTGTCTCTATGGTTTGTTTCCTCTTGAAGCAGCCCTAACTGGAGACTGCCTAAATAAACTTTCATTGGAAACGTGTGCCAAGCGTCCAAAAGTACTGGTTTTCTGAAATCTCGGCAAACATTTTTTCACCCAATATTGATGATTCTCTGTGGTAGTGACCAGTTCACTAAGGCCACTTTGCTGCCAAATTTTCACTCTTCTAGGTTGAAGCGTGTGTTTCCAGTAAGAGTTTGAATTTTTAGGTTTCACTGTGTTTTCTCCTATATAGATAGATGTGTTGGGAACTCTAAATGAAACACGGCTTGTGCTAGCTCTTTGAAAATTGACAAAATAAAGTAGTTCTAATTTCTGTCTCTAAGGTTTGTTTCCTTTGGAAGCAGCCCTAAGCAGAGCCTGCCTAAAGACATTTTCATTGGAAAGGTGTGCCAAGCGTCCAAAAGTACTGGTTTTCTGAAATCTCGGCAAACCTTTTTTCACCCAATCTTGATGAGACATTGTGGTAGTGATCAGTTCACTAAGTCCACTTGGCTGCCCAATTTTCACTCTTCTAGGTTGAAGCGTTCGATTCCAGTAAGAGTTTGAATTTTTAGGTTTCACTCTGTTTTCTCCTATATAGATAGATGTGTTGGGAACTCTAAATGAAACACGGTTTGTGCTAGCTCTTTGAAAATTGACAAAATAGAGTGGTTTTAGGTTCTGTCTCCATGGTTTGTTTTTCGTGAAGCAGCCCTAACTAGAGACTGCCTAAGTACACTTTCATTGGAAAGGTGTGCCAAGCGTCGAAAAGCACTGGTTTTCTGAAATCTCGGCAAACATTTTTTCACCCAATATTGATGATTCTCTGTGGTAATGTTCAGTTCACTAAGCCCACTTGGCTGCCCAATATTCACTCTTCTAGGTTGAAGCGTTCGTTTCCAATAAGAGTTTGAATTTTTAGGTTTCACTCTGTTTTCTCCTATATAGATAGATGTGTTGGGAACTCTAAATGAAACACGGTTTGTGCTAGCTCTTTGAAAATTGACAAAATAAAGTAGTTTTAGGTTCTGTGTCTATGGATTGTTTCCTCTTGAAGCAGCCCTAACTGGAGACTGCCTAAATACACTTTCATTGGAAACGTGTGCCAAGTTTCCAAAAGTACTGGTTTTCTGAAATCTCGGCAAACATTTTTTCACCCAATCTGATGATTCTCTGTGGTAGTGATCAGTTCACGAAGTCAACTTGGCTTCCCAATTTTCACTCTTCTAGGTTGAAGCGTTCGTTTCCAGTAAGAGTTTGAATTTTTAGGTTTCACTCTGTTTTCTCCTATATAGATAGATGTGTTGGGAACTCTAAATGAAACACGGCTTGTGCTAGCTCTTTGAAAATTCACAAAATAAAGTAGTTCTAAGTTCTGTCTCTAAGGTTTATTTTCTCTTGAAGCAGCCCTAAGCCGAGCCTGCCTAAAGACATTTTCATTGGAAAGGTGTGCCAAGCGTCCAAAAGTACTGGTTTTCTGAAATCTCGTCAAACATTTTTTCACCCAATCTTGATGAGACATTGTGGTAGTGATCAGTTCACTAAGTCCACTTGGCTGCCCAATTTTCACTCTTCTAGGTTGAAGCGTTCGTTTCCAGTAAGAGTTTGAATTTTTAGGTTTCACTCTGTTTTCTCCTATATAGATAGATGTGTTGGGAACTCTAAATGAAACACGGTTTGTGCTAGCTCTTTAAAAATTGACAAAATAAAGTAGTTTTAGGTTCTGTCTCTATGGTTTGTTTCCTCTTGAAGCACCCCTAACTGGAGACTGCCTAAATACACTTTCATTGGAAAGGTGTGCCAAGCGTCCAAAAGTACTGGTTTTCTGAAATCTCGGCAAACATTTTTTCACCCAATCTTGATGATTCTCTGTGGTAGTGATCAGTTCACTAAGCCCACTTGGCTGCCAAATTTTCACTCTTCTAGGTTGAAGCGTGTGTTTCCAGTAAGAGTTTGAATTTTTAGGTTTCACTGTGTTTTCTCCTATATAGATAGATGTGTTGGGAACTCTAAATGAAACACGGCTTGTGCTAGCTCTTTGAAAATTGACAAAATAAAGTAGATTTAGGTTCTGTGTCTATGGATTGTTTCCTCTTGAAGCAGCCCTAACTGGAGACTGCCTAAATACACTTTCATTGGAAACGTGTGCCAAGCGTCCAAAAGTACTGGTTTTCTGAAATCTCGGCAAACCTTTTTTCACCCAATCTTGATGAGACATTGTGGTAGTGATCAGTTCACTAAGCCCACTTGGCTGTCCAATTTTCACTCTTCTAGGTTGAAGCGTTCGTTTCCAGTAAGAGTTTGAATTTTTAGGTTTCACTCTGTTTTATCCTATATAGATAGATGTGTTGGGAACTCTAAATGAAACACGGTTTGTGCTAGGTCTTTGAAAATTGACAAAATAAAGTAGTTTTAGGTTCTGTCTCTATGGTTTGTTTCCTTTTGAAGCAGCCCTAACTGGAGACTGCCTAAATACACTTTCATTGGAAACGTGTGCCAAGCGTCCAAAAGTACTGGTTTTCTGAAATCTCGGCAAACATTTTTTCACCCAATCTGGATGATTCTCTGTGGTAGTGATCAGTTCACTAAGCCCACTTGGCTGCCCAATTTTCACTCTTGTAGGTTGAAGCGTTCGTTTCCAGTAAGAGTTTGAATTTTTAGGTTTCACTCTGTTTTCTCCTATATAGATAGATGTGTTGGGAACTCTAAATGAAACACGGTTTGTGCTAGCTCTTTTTAAATTGACAAAATAAAGTAGTTCTAAGTTCTGTCTCTAAGGTTGTTTCCTCTTGAAGCAGCCCTAAGCAGAGCCTGCCTAAAGACATTTTCATTGGAAAGGTGTGCCAAGCGTCCAAAAGTACTGGTTTTCTGAAATCTCGGCAAACATTTTTTCACCCAATCTTGATGAGACATTGTGGTAGTGATCAGTTCACTAAGTCCACTTGGCTGCCCAATTTTCACTCTTCTAGGTTGAAGCGTTCGATTCCCAGTAAGAGTTTGAATTTTTAGGTTTCACTCTGTTTTCTCCTATATAGATAGATGTGTTTGGAACTCTAAATGAAACACGGTTTGTGCTAGCTCTTTGAAAATTGACAAAATAGAGTGGTTTTAGGTTCTGTCTCCATGGTTTGTTTTTTCTTGAAGCAGCCCTAACTAGAGACTGCCTAAGTACACTTTCATTGGAAAGGTGTGCCAAGCGTCCAAAAGCACTGGTTTTCTGAAATCTCGGCAAACATTTTTTCACCCAATCTTGATGATTCTCTGTGGTAATGTTCAGTTCACTAAGCCCACTTGGCTGCCCAATATTCACTCTTCTAGGTTGAAGCGTTCGTTTCCAATAAGAGTTTGAATTTTTTTGTTTCACTCTGTTTTCTCCTATATAGATAGATGTGTTGGAACTCTAAATGAAACACGGTTTGTGCTAGCTCTTTGAAAATTGACAAAATAAAGTAGTTTTAGGTTCTGTCTCTATGTTTTGTTTCCTCTTGAAGCAGCCCTAACTGGAGACTGCCTCACTACACTTTCATTGGAAACGTGTGCCAAGCGTCCAAAAGTACTGGTTTTCTGAAATCTCGGCAAACATTTTTTCACCCAATCTGGATGATTCTCTGTGGTAGTGATCAGTTCACGAAGTCAACTTGGCTTCCCAATTTTCACTCTTCTAGGTTGAAGCGTTCATTTCCAGTAAGAGGTTTGAATTTTTAGGTTTCACTCTGTTTTCTCCTATATAGATAGATGTGTTGGGAACTCTAAATGAAACATGGCTTGTGCTAACTCTTTGAAAATTGACAAAATAAAGTAGTTCTAAGTTCTGTCTCTAAGATTTGTTTCCTCTTCAAGCAGCCCTAACTGGAGACTGCCTAAATACACTTTCATTGGAAACGTGTGCCAAGCGTCCAAAAGTACTGGTTTTCTGAAATCTCGGCAAACATTTTTTCACCCAATCTGGATGATTCTCTGTGGTAGTGATCAGTTCACTAAGCCCACTTGGCTGCCCAATTTTCACTCTTGTAGGTTGAAGCGTTCGTTTCCAGTAAGAGTTTGAATTCTTAGGTTTCACTCTGTTTTCTCCTATATAGATAGATGTGTTGGGAACTCTAAATGAAACACGGTTTGTGCTAGCTCTTTTAAAAATTGACAAAATAAAGTAGTTCTAAGTTCTGTCTCAAACTTTGTTTCCTCTTGAAGCAGCCCTAAGCAGAGCCTGCCTAAAGACATTTTCATTGGAAAGGTGTGCCAAGCGTCCAAAAGTACTGGTTTTCTGAAATCTCGGCAAACATTTTTTCACCCAATCTTGATGAGACATTGTGGTAGTGATCAGTTCACTAAGTCCACTTGGCTGCCCAATTTTTCACTCTTCTAGGTTGAAGCGTTCGTTTCCAGTAAGAGTTTGAATTTTTAGGTTTCACTCTGTTTTCTCCTATATAGATAGATGTGTTGGGAACTCTAAATGAAACACGGTTTGTGCTAGATCTTTGAAAATTGACAAAATAAAGTAGTTTTAGGTTCTGTCTCTATGGTTTGTTTCCTCTTGAAGCACCCCTAACTGGAGACTGCCTAAATACACTTTCATTGGAAAGGTGTGCCAAGCGTCCAAAAGTACTGGTTTTCTGAAATCTCGGCAAACATTTTTTCACCCAATACTGATGATTCTCTGTGGTCGTGATCAGTTCACTAAGCCCACTTGGCTGCCAAATTTTCACTCTTCTAGGTTGAAGCGTGTGTTTCCAGTAGGAGTTTGAATTTTTAGGTTTCACTGTGTTTTCTCCTATATAGATAGATGTGTTGGGAACTCTAAATGAAACACGGCTTGTGCTAGCTCTTTGAAAATTGACAAAATAAAGTACATTTAGGTTCTGTCTCTAAGGTTTGTTTCCTCTTGAAGCAGCCCTAAGCAGAGCCTGCCTAAAGACATTTTCATTGGAAAGGTGTGCCAAGCGTCCAAAAGTACTGGTTTTCTGAAATCTCGGCAATCATTTTTTCACCCAATATTGATGATTCTCTGTGGTAGTGACCAGTTCACTAAGCCCACTTGGCTGCCCAATTTTCACTCTTCTAAGTTGAAGCGTTCGTTTCCAGTAAGAGTTTGAATTTTTAGGTTTCACTGTGTTTTCTCCTATATAGATAGATGTGTTTGGAACTCTAAATGAAACACGGTTTGTGCTAGCTCTTTGAAAATTGACAAAATAAAGTAGTTTTAGGTTCTGTCTCTATGGTTTGTTTCCTCTTCAAGCAGCCCTAACTGGAGACTGCATAAATACACTTTCATTGGAAACGTGTGCCAAGCGTCCAAAAGTACTGGTTTTCTGAAATCTCGGCAAACATTTTTCACCCAATCTGGATGATTCTCCGTGGTAGTGATCAGTTCACTAAGCCACTTGGCTGCCCAATTTTCACTCTTGTAGGTTGAAGCGTTCGTTTCCAGTAAGAGTTTGAATTCTTAGGTTTCACTCTGTTTTCTCCTATATAGATAGATGTGTTGGGAACTCTAAATGAAACACGGTTTGTGCTAGCTCTTTTAAAAATTGACAAAATAAAGTAGTTCTAAGTTCTGTCTCAAACTTTGTTTCCTCTTGAAGCAGCCCTAAGCAGAGCCTGCCTAAAGACATTTTCATTGGAAAGGTGTGCCAAGCGTCCAAAAGTACTGGTTTTCTGAAATCTCGGCAAACATTTTTTCACCCAATCTTGATGAGACATTGTGGTAGTGATCAGTTCACTAAGTCCACTTGGCTGCCCAATTTTCACTCTTCTAGGTTGAAGCGTTCGTTTCCAGTAAGAGTTTGAATTTTTAGGTTTCACTCTGTTTTCTCCTATATAGATAGATGTGTTGGGAACTCTAAATGAAACACGGTTTGTGCGAGCTCTTTGAAAATTGACAAAATAAAGTAGTTTTAGGTTCTGTCTCTATGGTTTGTTTCCTCTTGAAGCAGCCCTAACTGGAGACTGCCTAAATACACTTTCATTGGAAAGGTGTGCCAAGCGTCCAAAAGTACTGGTTTTGTGAAATCTCGGCAAACATTTTTTCACCCAATATTGATGATTCTCTGTGGTAGTGATCAGTTCACTAAGCCCACTTGGCTGCCAAATTTTCACTCTTCTATGTTGAAGCGTGTGTTTCCAGTAAGAGTTTGAATTTTAGGTTTCACTGTGTTTTCTCCTATATAGATAGATGTGTTGGGAACTCTAAATGAAACACGGCTTGTGCTAGCTCTTTGAAAATTGACAAAATAAAGTAGATTTAGGTTCTGTCTCTAAGGTTTGCTTCCTCTTGAAGCAGCCCTGAGCAGAGCCTGCCTAAAGACATTTTCATTGGAAAGGTGTGCCAAGCGTCCAAAAGTACTGGTTTTCTGAAATCTCGGCAATCATTTTTTCACCCAATATTGATGATTCTCTGTGGTAGTGACCAGTTCACTAAGCCCACTTGGCTGCCCAATTTTCACTCTTCTAAGTTGAAGCGTTCGTTTCCAGTAAGAGTTTGAAATTTTAGGTTTCACTGTGTTTTCTCCTATATAGATAGTTGTGTTTGGAACTCTAAATGAAACACGGTTTGTGCTAGCTCTTTGAAAATTGACAAAATAAAGTAGTTCTAATTTCTGTCTCTAAGGTTTGTTTCCTTTGGAAGCAGCCCTAAGCACAGCCTGCCTAAAGACATTTTCATTGGAAAGGTGTCCAAGCGTCCAAAAGTACTGGTTTTCTGAAATCTCGGCAAAACTGTTTTCACCCAATCTTGATGAGACATTGTGGTAGTGATCAGTTCACTAAGTCCACTTGGCTGCCCAATTTTCACTCTTCTAGGTTGAAGCGTTCGATTCCAGTAAGAGTTTGAATTTTAGGTTTCACTCTGTTTTCTCCTATGTAGATAGATGTGTTGGGAACTCTAAATGAAACACGGCTTGTGCTAGCTCTTTGAAAATTGACAAAATAAAGTACATTTAGGTTCTGTCTCTAAGGTTTTTTTCCTCTTGAAGCAGCCCTAAGCAGAGCCTGCCTAAAGACATTTTCATTGGAAAGGTGTGCCAAGCGTCCAAAAGTACTGGTTTTCTGAAATCTCGGCAATCATTTTTTCACCCAATATTGATGATTCTCTGTGGTAGTGACCAGTTCACTAAGCCCACTTGGCTGCCCAATTTTCACTCTTCTAAGTTGAAGCGTTCGTTTCCAGTAAGAGTTTGAATTTTTAGGTTTCACTGTGTTTTCTCCTATATAGATAGATGTGTTTGGAACTCTAAATGAAACACGGTTTGTACTAGCTCTTTGAAAATTGACAAAATAAAGTAGTTTTAGGTTCTGTCTCTATGGTTTGTTTCCTCTTCAAGCAGCCCTAACTGGAGACTGCATAAATACACTTTCATTGGAAACGTGTGCCAAGCGTCCAAAAGTACTGGTTTTCTGAAATCTCGGCAAACATTTTTCACCCAATCTGGATGATTCTCTGTGGTAGTGATCAGTTCACTAAGCCCACTTGGCTGCCCAATTTTCACTCTTGTAGGTTGAAGCGTTCGTTTCCAGTAAGAGTTTGAATTCTTAGGTTTCACTCTGTTTTCTCCTATATAGATAGATGTGTTGGGAACTCTAAATGAAACACGGTTTGTGCTAGCTCTTTTAAAAATTGACAAAATAAAGTAGTTCTAAGTTCTGTCTCAAACTTTGTTTCCTCTTGAAGCAGCCCTAAGCAGAGCCTGCCTAAAGACATTTTCATTGGAAAGGTGTGCCAAGCGTCCAAAAGTACTGGTTTTCTGAAATCTCGGCAAACATTTTTTCACCCAATCTTGATGAGACATTGTGGTAGTGATCAGTTCACTAAGTCCACTTGGCTGCCCAATTTTCACTCTTCTAGGTTGAAGCGTTCGTTTCCAGTAAGAGTTTGAATTTTTAGGTTTCACTCTGTTTTCTCCTATATAGATAGATGTGTTGGGAACTCTAAATGAAACACGGTTTGTGCTAGCTCTTTGAAAATTGACAAAATAAAGTAGTTTTAGGTTCTGTCTCTATGGTTTGTTTCCTCTTGAAGCAGCCCTAACTGGAGACTGCCTAAATACACTTTCATTGGAAAGGTGTGCCAAGCGTCCAAAAGTACTGGATGTCTGAAATCTCGGCAATCATTTTTTCACCCAATATTGATGATTCTCTGTGGTATTGACCAGTTCACTAAGCCCACTTGGCTGCCAAATTTTCACTCTTCTATGTTGAAGCGTGTGTTTCCAGTAAGAGTTTGAATTTTTAGGTTTCACTGTGTTTTCTCCTATATAGATAGATGTGTTGGGAACTCTAAATGAAACACGGCTTGTGCTAGCTCTTTGAAAATTGACAAAATAAAGTAGATTTAGGTTCTGTCTCTAAGGTTTGCTTCCTCTTGAAGCAGCCCTGAGCAGAGCCTGCCTAAAGACATTTTCATTGGAAAGGTGTGCCAAGCGTCCAAAAGTACTGGTTTTCTGAAATCTCGGCAATCATTTTTTCACCCAATATTGATGATTCTCTGTGGTAGTGACCAGTTCACTAAGCCCACTTGGCTGCCCAATTTTCACTCTTCTAAGTTGAAGCGTTCGTTTCCAGTAAGAGTTTGAAATTTTAGGTTTCACTGTGTTTTCTCCTATATAGATAGTTGTGTTTGGAACTCTAAATGAAACACGGTTTGTGCTAGCTCTTTGAAAATTGACAAAATAAAGTAGTTCTAATTTCTGTCTC
Organism: Callospermophilus lateralis; assembly: GCF_048772815.1. Lineage (NCBI taxonomy): Eukaryota > Metazoa > Chordata > Mammalia > Rodentia > Sciuridae > Callospermophilus > Callospermophilus lateralis. The sequence goes on from NW_027511074.1 coordinate 10,825, forward strand.
TAAGGTTTGTTTCCTCTGGAAGCAGCCCTAAGCACAGCCTGCCTAAAGACATTTTCATTGGAAAGGTGTGCCAAGCGTCCAAAAGTACTGGTTTTCTGAAATCTCGGCAAAACTGTTTTCACCCAATCTTGATGAGACATTGTGGTAGTGATCAGTTCACTAAGTCCACTTGGCTGCCCAATTTTCACTCTTCTAGGTTGAAGCGTTCTATTCCAGTAAGAGTTTGAATTTTTAGGTTTCACTCTGTTTTCTCCTATGTAGATAGATGTGTTGGGAACTCTAAATGAAACACGGTTTGTGCTAGCTCTTTGAAAATTGACAAAATAGAGTGGTTTTAGGTTCTGTCGCCATGGTTTGTTTTTTCTTGAAGCAGCCCTAACTAGAGACTGCCTAAGTACACTTTCATTGGAAAGGTGTGCCAAGCGTCCAAAAGCACTGGTTTTCTGAAATCTCGGCAAACATTTTTTCACCCAATCTTGATGATTCTCTGTGGTAATGATCAGTTTACTAAGCCCACTTGGCTGCCCAATATTCACTCTTCTAGGTTGAAGCGTTCGTTTCCAATAAGGGTTTGAATTTTTAGGTTTCACTCTGTTTTCTCCTATATAGATAGATGTGTTGGGAACTCTAAATGAAACACGGTTTGTGCTAGCTCTTTGAAAATTGACAAAATAAAGTAGTTTTAGGTTCTGTCTCTATGGTTTGTTTCCTCTTGAAGCAGCCCAAACTGGAGACTGCCTAAATACACTTTCATTGGAAACGTGTGCCAAGCGTCCAAAAGTACTGGTTTTCTGAAATCTCCGCAAACATTTTTTCACCCAATCTGGATGATTCTCTGTGGTAGTGATCAGTTCACGAAGTCAACTTGGCTTCCCAATTTTCACTCTTCTAGGTTGAAGCGTTCATTTCCAGTAAGAGTTTGAATTTTTAGGTTTCACTCTGTTTTCTCCTATATAGATAGATGTGTTGGGAACTCTAAATGAAACACGGCTTGTGCTAGCTCTTTGAAAATTGACAAAATAAAGTAGTTCTAAGTTCTGTCTCTAAGGTTTGTTTCCTCTTGAAGCAGCCCTAAGCAGAGCATGCCTAAAGACATTTTCATTGGAAAGGTGTGCCAAGCGTCCAAAAGTACTGGTTTTCTGAAATCTCGGCAATCATTTTTTCACCCAATATTGATGATTCTCTGTGGTAGTGACCAGTTCACTAAGCCCACTTGGCTGCCCAATTTTCACTCTTCTAAGTTGAAGGGTTCGTTTCCAGTAAGAGTTTGAATTTTTAGGTTTCACTGTGTTTTCTCCTATATAGATAGATGTGTTTGGAACTCTAAATGAAACACGGTTTGTGCTAGCTCTTTGAAAATTGACAAAATAAAGTAGTTTTAGGTTCTGTCTCTATGGTTTGTTTCCTCTTCAAGCAGCCCTAACTGGAGACTGCCTAAATACACTTTCATTGGAAACGTGTGCCAAGCGTCCAAAAGTACTGGTTTTCTGAAATCTCGGCAAACATTTTTTCACCCAATCTGGATGATTCTCTGTGGTAGTGATCAGTTCACTAAGCCCACTTGGCTGCCCAATTTTCACTCTTGTAGGTTGAAGCGTTCGTTTCCAGTAAGAGTTTGAATTTTTAGGTTTCACTCTGTTTTCTCCTATATAGATAGATGTGTTGGGAACTCTAAATGAAACACGGTTTGTGCTAGCTCTTTTTAAAATTGACAAAATAAAGTAGTTCTAAGTTCTGTCTCTAAGGTTGTTTCCTCTTGAAGCAGCCCTAAGCAGAGCCTGCCTAAAGACATTTTCATTGGAAAGGTGTGCCAAGCGTCCAAAAGTACTGGTTTTCTGAAATCTCGGCAAACATTTTTTCACCCAATCTTGATGAGACATTGTGGTAGTGATCAGTTCACTAAGTCCACTTGGCTGCCCAATTTTCACTCTTCTAGGTTGAAGCGTTCGATTCCAGTAAGAGTTTGAATTTTTAGGTTTCACTCTGTTTTCTCCTATATAGATAGATGTGTTTGGAACTCTAAATGAAACACGGTTTGTGCTAGCTCTTTGAAAATTGACAAAATAGAGTGGTTTTAGGTTCTGTCTCCATGGTTTGTTTTTTCTTGAAGCAGCCCTAACTAGAGACTGCCTAAGTACACTTTCATTGGAAAGGTGTGCCACGTCCAAAAGTACTGGTTTTCTGAAATCTCGGCAAACATTTTTTCACCCAATCTTGATGATTCTCTGTGGTAATGATCAGTTTACTAAGCCCACTTGGCTGCCCAATATTCACTCTTCTAGGTTGAAGCGTTCGTTTCCAATAAGAGTTTGAATTTTTAGGTTTCACTCTGTTTTCTCCTATATAGATAGATGTGTTGGGAACTCTAAATGAAACACGGTTTGTGCTAGCTCTTTGAAAATTGACAAAATAAAGTAGTTTTAGGTTCTGTCTCTATGGTTTGTTTCCTCTTGAAGCAGCCCTAACTGGAGACTGCCTAAATACACTTTCATTGGAAACGTGTGCCAAGCGTCCAAAAGTACTGGTTTTCTGAAATCTCGGCAAACATTTTTTCACCCAATCTGGATGATTCTCTGTGGTAGTGATCAGTTCACGAAGTCAATTTGGCTTCCCAATTTTCACTCTTCTAGGTTGAAGCGTTCATTTCCAGTAAGAGTTTGAATTTTTAGGTTTCACTCTGTTTTCTCCTATATAGATAGATGTGTTGGGAACTCTAAATGAAACACGGCTTGTGCTAGCTCTTTGAAAATTGACAAAATAAAGTAGTTCTAAGTTCTGTCTCTAAGGTTTGTTTCCTCTTGAAGCAGCCCTAAGCAGAGCCTGCCTAAAGACATTTTCATTGGAAAGGTGTGCCAAGCCTCCAAAAGTACTGGTTTTCTGAAATCTCGGCAATCATTTTTTCACCCAATATTGATGATTCTCTGTGGTAGTCACCAGTTCACTAAGCCCACTTGGCTGCCCAATTTTCACTCTTCTAAGTTGAAGGGTTCGTTTCCAGTAAGAGTTTGAATTTTTAGGTTTCACTGTGTTTTCTCCTATATAGATAGATGTGTTTGGAATTCTAAATGAAACACGGTTTGTGCTAGCTCTTTGAAAATTGACAAAATAAAGTAGTTTTAGGTTCTGTCTCTGTGGTTTGTTTCCTCTTCAAGCAGCCCTAACTGGAGACTGCCTAAATACACTTTCATTGGAAACGTGTGCCAAGCGTCCAAAAGTACTGGTTTTCTGAAATCTCGGCAAACATTTTTTCACCCAATCTGGATGATTCTCTGTGGTAGTGATCAGTTCACTAAGGCCACTTGGCTGCCAAATTTTCACTCTTGTAGGTTGAAGCGTTCGTTTCCAGTAAGAGTTTGAATTTTTAGGTTTCACTCTGTTTTCTCCTATATAGATAGATGTGTTGGGAACTCTAAATGAAACACGGTTTGTGCTAGCTCTTTTAAAAATTGACAAAATAAAGTAGTTCTAATTTCTGTCTCTAAGGTTGTTTCCTCTTGAAGCAGCCCTAAGCAGAGCCTGCCTAAAGACATTTTCATTGGAAAGGTGTGCCAAGCGTCCAAAAGTACTGGTTTTCTGAAATCTCGGCAAACATTTTTTCACCCAATCTTGATGAGACTTGTGGTAGTGATCAGTTCACTAAGTCCACTTGGCTGCCAAATTTTCACTCTTCTAGGTTGAAGCGTTCGTTTCCAGTAAGAGTTTGAATTTTTAGGTTTCACTCTGTTTTCTCCTATATAGATAGATGTGTTGGGAACTCTAAATGAAACACGGTTTGTGCTAGCTCTTTGAAAATTGACAAAATAAAGTAGTTTTAGGTTCTGTCTCTATGGTTTGTTTCCTCTTGAAGCACCCCTAACTGGAGACTGCCTAAATACACTTTCATTGGAAAGGTGTGCCAAGCGTCCAAAAGTACTGGTTTTCTGAAATCTCGGCAAACATTTTTTTACCCAATATTGATGATTCTCTGTGGTAGTGATCAGTTCACTAAGCCCACTTGGCTGCCAAATTTTCACTCTTCTAGGTTGAAGCGTGTGTTTCCAGTAAGAGTTTGAATTTTTAGGTTTCACTGTGTTTTCTCCTATATAGATAGATGTGTTGGGAACTCTAAATGAAACACGGCTTGTGCTAGCTCTTTGAAAATTGACAAAATAAAGTAGATTTAGGTTCTGTCTCTAAGGTTTGTTTCCTCTTGAAGCAGCCCTAAGCAGAGCCTGCCTAAAGACATTTTCATTGGAAAGGTGTGCCAAGCGTCCAAAAGTACTGGTTTTCTGAAATCTCGGCAATCATTTTTTCACCCAATATTGATGATTCTCTGTGGTAGTTACCAGTTCACTAAGCCCACTTGGCTGCCCAATTTTCACTCTTCTAAGTTGAAGCGTTCGTTTCCAGTAAGAGTTTGAATTTTTAGGTTTCACTGTGTTTTCTCCTATATAGATAGATGTGTTTGGAACTCTAAATGAAACACGGTTTGTGCTAGCTCTTTGAAAATTGACAAAATAAAGTAGTTCTAATTTCTGTCGCTAAGGTTTGTTTCCTCTGGAAGCAGCCCTAAGCAGAGCCTGCCTAAAGACATTTTCATTGGAAAGGTGTGCCAAGCGTCCAAAAGTACTGGTTTTCTGAAATCTCGGCAAACATTTTTTCACCCAATCTTGATGAGACATTGTGGTAGTGATCAGTTCACTAAGTCCACTTGGCTGCCCAATTTTCACTCTTCTAGGTTGAAGCGTTCGATTCCAGTAAGAGTTTGAATTTTTAGGTTTCACTCTGTTTTCTCCTATATAGATAGATGTGTTGGGAACTCTAAATGAAACACGGTTTGTGCTAGCTCTTTGAAAATTGACAAAATAGAGTGGTTTTAGGTTCTGTCTCCATGGTTTTTTTTTTTTCTTGAAGCAGCCCTAACTAGAGACTGCCTAAGTACACTTTCATTGGAAAGGTGTGCCAAGCGTCCAAAAGCACTGGTTTTCTGAAATCTCGGCAAACATTTTTTCACCCAATCTTGATGATTCTCTGTGGTAATGATCAGTTCACTAAGCCCACTTGGCTGCCCAATATTCACTCTTCTAGGTTGAAGCGTTCGTTTCCAATAAGAGTTTGAATTTTTAGGTTTCACTCTGTTTTCTCCTATATAGATAGATGTGTTGGGAACTCTAAATGAAACACGGCTTGTGCTAGCTCTTTGAAAATTGACAAAATAAAGTAGTTCTAAGTTCTGTCTCTAAGGTTTGTTTCCTCTTCAAGCAGCCCTAACTGGAGACTGCCTAAATACACTTTCATTGGAAACGTGTGCCAAGCGTCCAAAAGTACTGGTTTTCTGAAATCTCGGCAAACATTTTTTCACCCAATCTGGATGATTCTCTGTGGTAGTGATCAGTTCACTAAGCCCACTTGGTTGCCCAATTTTCACTCTTGTAGGTTGAAGCGTTCGTTTCCAGTAAGAGTTTGAATTTTTAGGTTTCACTCTGTTTTCTCCTATATAGATAGATGTGTTGGGAACTCTAAATGAAACACGGTTTGTGCTAGCTCTTTTAAAAATTGACAAAATAAAGTAGTTCTAAGTTCTGTCTCAAAGGTTGTTTCCTCTTGAAGCAGCCCTAAGCAGAGCCTGCCTAAAGACATTTTCATTGGAAAGGTGTGCCAAGCGTCCAAAAGTACTGGTTTTCTGAAATCTCGGCAAACCTTTTTTCACCCAATCTTGATGAGACATTGTGGTAGTGATCAGTTCACTAAGTCCACTTGGCTGCCCAATTTTCACTCTTCTAGGTTGAAGCGTTCGATTCCAGTAAGAGTTTGAATTTTTAGGTTTCACTCTGTTTTCTCCTATATAGATAGATGTGTTGGGAACTCTAAATGAAACACGGTTTGTGCTAGCTCTTTGAAAATTGACAAAATAGAGTGGTTTTAGGTTCTGTCTCCATGGTTTGTTTTTTCTTGAAACAGCCCTAACTAGAGACTGCCTAAGTACACTTTCATTGGAAAGGTGTGCCAAGCGTCCAAAAGCACTGGTTTTCTGAAATCTCGTCAAACATTTTTTCACCCAATCTTGATGATTCTCTGTGGTAATGATCAGTTCACTAAGCCCACTTGGCTGCCCAATATTCACTCTTCTAGGTTGAAGCGTTCGTTTCCAATAAGAGTTTGAATTTTTAGGTTTCACTCTGTTTTCTCCTATATAGATAGATGTGTTGGGAACTCTAAATGAAACACGGTTTGTGCTAGCTCTTTGAAAATTGAAAAAATAAAGTAGTTTTAGGTTCTGTCTCTATGGTTTGTTTCCTCTTGAAGCAGCCCTAACTGGAGACTGCCTAACTATACTTTCATTGGAAACGTGTGCCAAGCGTCCAAAAGTACTGGTTTTCTGAAATCTCGGCAAACATTTTTTCACCCAATCTGGAAGATTCTCTGTGGTAGTGATCAGTTCACGAAGTCAACTTGGCTTCCCAATTTTCACTCTTCTAGGTTGAAGCGTTCATTTCCAGTAAGAGTTTGAATTATTAGGTTTCACTCTGTTTTCTCCTATATAGATAGATGTGTTGGGAACTCTAAATGAAACACGGCTTGTGCTAGCTCTTTGAAAATTGACAAAATAAACTAGTTCTAAGTTCTGTCTCTAAGGTTTGTTTCCTCTTCAAGCAGCCCTAACTGGAGACTGCCTAAATACACTTTCATTGGAAACGTGTGCTAAGCGTCCAAAAGTACTGGTTTTCTGAAATCTCGGCAAACATTTTTTCACCCAATCTGGATGATTCTCTGTGGTAGTGATCAGTTCACTAAGCCCACTTGGTTGCCCAATTTTCACTCTTGTAGGTTGAAGCGTTCGTTTCCAGTAAGAGTTTGAATTTTTAGGTTTCACTCTGTTTTCTCCTATATAGATAGATGTGTTGGGAACTCTAAATGAAACACGGTTTGTGCTAGCTCTTTTAAAAATTGACAAAATAAAGTAGTTCTAAGTTCTGTCTCAAAGGTTGTTTCCTCTTGAAGCAGCCCTAAGCAGAGCCTGCCTAAAGACATTTTCATTGGAAAGGTGTGCCAAGCGTCCAAAAGTACTGGTTTTCTGAAATCTCGGCAAACCTTTTTTCACCCAATCTTGATGAGACATTGTGGTAGTGATCAGTTCACTAAGTCCACTTGGATGCCCAATTTTCACTCTTCTAGGTTGAAGCGTTCGATTCCAGTAAGAGTTTGAATTTTTAGGTTTCACTCTGTTTTCTCCTATATAGATAGATGTGTTGGGAACTCTAAATGAAACACGGTTTGTGCTAGCTCTTTGAAAATTGACAAAATAAAGTAGTTTTAGGTTCTGTCTCTATGGTTTGTTTCCTCTTGAAGCACCCCTAACTGGAGACTGCCTAAATACACTTTCATTGGAAAGGTGTGCCAAGCGTCCAAAAGTACTGGTTTTCTGAAATCTCGGCAAAAATTTTTTCACCCAATATTGATGATTCTCTGTGGTAGTGACCAGTTCACTACGCCCACTTGGCTGCCCAATTTTCACTCTTCTAGGTTGAAGCGTGTGTTTCCAGTAAGAGTTTGAATTTTTAGGTTTCACTGTGTTTTCTCCTATATAGATAGATGTGTTTGGAACTCTAAATGAAACACGGCTTGTGCTAGCTCTTTGAAAATTGACAAAATAAAGTAGATTTAGGTTCTGTCTCTAAGGTTTGTTTCCTCTTGAAGCAGCCCTAAGCAGAGCCTGCCTAAAGACATTTTCATTGGAAAGGTGTGCCAAGCGTCCAAAAGTACTGGTTTTCTGAAATCTCGGCAATCATTTTTTCACCCAATATTGATGATTCTCTGTGGTAGTGACCAGTTCACTAAGCCCACTTGGCTGCCCAATTTTCACTCTTCTAAGTTGAAGCGTTCGTTTCCAGTAAGAGTTTGAATTTTTAGGTTTCACTGTGTTTTCTCCTATATAGATAGATGTGTTTGGAACTCTAAATGAAACACGGTTTGTGCTAGCTCTTTGAAAATTGACAAAATAAAGTAGTTCAAATTTCTGTCTCTAAGGTTTGTTTCCTCTGGAAGCAGCCCTAAGCAGAGCCTGCCTAAAGACATTTTCATTGGAAAGGTGTGCCAAGCGTCCAAAAGCACTGGTTTTCTGAAATCTCGGCAAACCTTTTTTCACCCAATCTTGATGATTCTCTGTGGTAATGATCAGTTCACTAAGCCCACTTGGCTGCCCAATTTTCACTCTTCTAGGTTGAAGCGTTCGATTCCAGTAAGAGTTTGAATTTTTAGGTTTCACTCTGTTTTCTCCTATATAGATAGATGTGTTGGGAACTCTAAATGAAACACGGTTTGTGCTAGCTCTTTGAAAATTGACAAAATAAAGTAGTTTTAGGTTCTGTCTCTATGGTTTGTTTCCTCTTGAAGCACCCCTAACTGGAGACTGCCTAAATACACTTTCATTGGAAAGGTGTGCCAAGCGTCCAAAAGTACTGGTTTTCTGAAATCTCGGCAATCATTTTTTCACCCAATATTGATGATTCTCTGTGGTATTGACCAGTTCACTAAGCCCACTTGGCTGCCCAATTTTCACTCTTCTAAGTTGAAGCGTTCGTTTCCAGTAAGAGTTTGAATTTTTAGGTTTCACTGTGTTTTCTCCTATATAGATAGATGTGTTTGGAACTCTAAATGAAACACGGTTTGTGCTAGCTCTTTGAAAATTGACAAAATAAAGTAGTTCTAATTTCTGTCTCTAAGGTTTGTTTCCTCTGGAAGCAGCCCTAAGCAGAGCCTGCCTAAAGACATTTTCATTGGAAAGGTGTGCCAAGCGTCCAAAAGTACTGGTTTTCTGAAATCTCGGCAAACCTTTTTTCACCCAATCTTGATGAGACATTGTGGTAGTGATCAGTTCACTAAGTCCACTTGGCTGCCCAATTTTCACTCTTCTAGGTTGAAGCGTTCGATTCCAGTAAGAGTTTGAATTTTTAGGTTTCACTCTGTTTTCTCCTATATAGATAGATGTGTTGGGAACTCTAAATGAAACACGGTTTGTGCTAGCTCTTTGAAAATTGACAAAATAGAGTGGTTTTAGGTTCTGTCTCCATGGTTTGTTTTTTCTTGAAGCAGCCCTAACTAGAGACTGCCTAAGTACACTTTCATTGGAAAGGTGTGCCAAGCGTCCAAAAGCACTGGTTTTCTGAAATCTCGGCAAACATTTTTTCACCCAATCTTGATGATTCTCTGTGGTAATGATCAGTTCACTAAGCCCACTTGGCTGCCCAATATTCACTCTTCTAGGTTGAAGCGTTCGTTTCCAATAAGAGTTTGAATTTTAGGTTTCACTCTGTTTTCTCCTATATAGATAGATGTGTTGGGAACTCTAAATGAAACACGGTTTGTGCTAGCTCTTTGAAAATTGAAAAAATAAAGTAGTTTTAGGTTCTGTCTCTATGGTTTGTTTCCTCTTGAAGCAGCCCTAACTGGAGACTGCCTAACTATACTTTCATTGGAAACGTGTGCCAAGCGTCCAAAAGTACTGGTTTTCTGAAATCTCGGCAAACATTTTTTCACCCAATCTGGAAGATTCTCTGTGGTAGTGATCAGTTCACGAAGTCAACTTGGCTTCCCAATTTTCACTCTTCTAGGTTGAAGCGTTCATTTCCAGTAAGAGTTTGAATTATTAGGTTTCACTCTGTTTTCTCCTATATAGATAGATGTGTTGGGAACTCTAAATGAAACACGGCTTGTGCTAGCTCTTTGAAAATTGACAAAATAAAGTAGTTCTAAGTTCTGTCTCTAAGGTTTGTTTCCTCTTCAAGCAGCCCTAACTGGAGACTGCCTAAATACACTTTCATTGTAAACGTGTGCCAAGCGTCCAAAAGTACTGGTTTTCTGAAATCTCGGCAAACATTTTTTCACCCAATCTGGATGATTCTCTGTGGTAGTGATCAGTTCACTAAGCCCACTTGGTTGCCCAATTTTCACTCTTGTAGGTTGAAGCGTTCGTTTCCAGTAAGAGTTTGAATTTTTAGGTTTCACTCTGTTTTCTCCTATATAGATAGATGTGTTGGGAACTCTAAATGAAACACGGTTTGTGCTAGCTCTTTTAAAAATTGACAAAATAAAGTAGTTCTAAGTTCTGTCTCAAAGGTTGTTTCCTCTTGAAGCAGCCCTAAGCAGAGCCTGCCTAAAGACATTTTCATTGGAAAGGTGTGCCAAGCGTCCAAAAGTACTGGTTTTCTGAAATCTCGGCAAACCTTTTTTCACCCAATCTTGATGAGACATTGTGGTAGTGATCAGTTCACTAAGTCCACTTGGCTGCCCAATTTTCACTCTTCTAGGTTGAAGCGTTCGATTCCAGTAAGAGTTTGAATTTTTAGGTTTCACTCTGTTTTCTCCTATATAGATAGATGTGTTGGGAACTCTAAATGAAACACGGTTTGTGCTAGCTCTTTGAAAATTGACAAAATAAAGTAGTTTTAGGTTCTGTCTCTATGGTTTGTTTCCTCTTGAAGCACCCCTAACTGGAGACTGCCTAAATACACTTTCATTGGAAAGGTGTGCCAAGCGTCCAAAAGTACTGGTTTTCTGAAATCTCGGCAATCATTTTTTCACCCAATATTGATGATTCTCTGTGGTAGTGACCAGTTCACTAAGCCCACTTGGCTGCCCAATTTTCACTCTTCTAAGTTGAAGCGTTCGTTTCCAGTAAGAGTTTGAATTTTTAGGTTTCACTCTGTTTTCTCCTATATAGATAGATGTGTTTGGAACTCTAAATGAAACACGGTTTGTGCTAGCTCTTTGAAAATTGACAAAATAAAGTAGTTCTAATTTCTGTCTCTAAGGTTTGTTTCCTCTGGAAGCAGCCCTAAGCAGAGCCTGCCTAAAGACATTTTCATTGGAAAGGTGTGCCAAGCGTCCAAAAGTACTGGTTTTCTGAAATCTCGGCAAACCTTTTTTCACCCAATCTTGATGAGACATTGTGGTAGTGATCAGTTCACTAAGTCCACTTGGCTGCCCAATTTTCACTCTTCTAGGTTGAAGCGTTCGATTCCAGTAAGAGTTTGAATTTTTAGGTTTCACTCTGTTTTCTCCTATATAGATAGATGTGTTGGGAACTCTAAATGAAACACGGTTTGTGCTAGCTCTTTGAAAATTGACAAAATAGAGTGGTTTTAGGTTCTGTCTCCATGGTTTGTTTTTCTTGAAACAGCCCTAACTAGAGACTGCCTAAGTACACTTTCATTGGAAAGGTGTGCCAAGCGTCCAAAAGCACTGGTTTTCTGAAATCTCGGCAAACATTTTTTCACCCAATCTTGATGATTCTCTGTGGTAATGATCAGTTCACTAAGCCCACTTGGCTGCCCAATATTCACTCTTCTAGGTTGAAGCGTTCGTTTCCAATAAGAGTTTGAATTTTTAGGTTTCACTCTGTTTTCTCCTATATAGATAGATGTGTTGGGAACTCTAAATGAAACACGGTTTGTGCTAGCTCTTTGAAAATTGAAAAAATAAAGTAGTTTTAGGTTCTGTCTCTATGGTTTGTTTCCTCTTGAAGCAGCCCTAACTGGAGACTGCCTAACTATACTTTCATTGGAAACGTGTGCCAAGCGTCCAAAAGTACTGGTTTTCTGAAATCTCGGCAAACATTTTTTCACCCAATCTGGAAGATTCTCTGTGGTAGTGATCAGTTCACGAAGTCAACTTGGCTTCCCAATTTTCACTCTTCTAGGTTGAAGCGTTCATTTCCAGTAAGAGTTTGAATTATTAGGTTTCACTCTGTTTTCTCCTATATAGATAGATGTGTTGGGAACTCTAAATGAAACACGGCTTGTGCTAGCTCTTTGAAAATTGACAAAATAAAGTAGTTCTAAGTTCTGTCTCTAAGGTTTGTTTCCTCTTCAAGCAGCCCTAACTGGAGACTGCCTAAATACACTTTCATTGGAAACGTGTGCCAAGCGTCCAAAAGTACTGGTTTTCTGAAATCTCGGCAAACATTTTTTCACCCAATCTGGATGATTCTCTGTGGTAGTGATCAGTTCACTAAGCCCACTTGGTTGCCCAATTTTCACTCTTGTAGGTTGAAGCGTTCGTTTCCAGTAAGAGTTTGAATTTTTAGGTTTCACTCTGTTTTCTCCTATATAGATAGATGTGTTGGGAACTCTAAATGAAACACGGTTTGTGCTAGCTCTTTTAAAAATTGACAAAATAAAGTAGTTCTAAGTTCTGTCTCAAAGGTTGTTTCCTCTTGAAGCAGCCCTAAGCAGAGCCTGCCTAAAGACATTTTCATTGGAAAGGTGTGCCAAGCGTCCAAAGTACTGGTTTTCTGAAATCTCGGCAAACCTTTTTTCACCCAATCTTGATGAGACATTGTGGTAGTGATCAGTTCACTAAGTCCACTTGGCTGCCCAATTTTCACTCTTCTAGGTTGAAGCGTTCGATTCCAGTAAGAGTTTGAATTTTTAGGTTTCACTCTGTTTTCTCCTATATAGATAGATGTGTTGGGAACTCTAAATGAAACACGGTTTGTGCTAGCTCTTTGAAAATTGACAAAATAAAGTAGTTTTAGGTTCTGTCTCTATGGTTTGTTTCCTCTTGAAGCACCCCTAACTGGAGACTGCCTAAATACACTTTCATTGGAAAGGTGTGCCAAGCGTCCAAAAGTACTGGTTTTCTGAAATCTCGGCAACATTTTTTCACCCAATATTGATGATTCTCTGTGGTAGTGACCAGTTCACTAAGCCCACTTGGCTGCCCAATTTTCACTCTTCTAGGTTGAAGCGTGTGTTTCCAGTAAGAGTTTGAATTTTTAGGTTTCACTGTGTTTTCTCCTATATAGATAGATGTGTTTGGAACTCTAAATGAAACACGGCTTGTGCTAGCTCTTTGAAAATTGACAAAATAAAGTAGATTTAGGTTCTGTCTCTAAGGTTTGTTTCCTCTTGAAGCAGCCCTAAGCAGAGCCTGCCTAAAGACATTTTCATTGGAAAGGTGTGCCAAGCGTCCAAAAGTACTGGTTTTCTGAAATCTCGGCAATCATTTTTTCACCCAATATTGATGATTCTCTGTGGTAGTGACCAGTTCACTAAGCCCACTTGGCTGCCCAATTTTCACTCTTCTAAGTTGAAGCGTTCGTTTCCAGTAAGAGTTTGAATTTTTAGGTTTCACTGTGTTTTCTCCTATATAGATAGATGTGTTTGGAACTCTAAATGAAACACGGTTTGTGCTAGCTCTTTGAAAATTGACAAAATAAAGTAGTTCAAATTTCTGTCTCTAAGGTTTGTTTCCTCTGGAAGCAGCCCTAAGCAGAGCCTGCCTAAAGACATTTTCATTGGAAAGGTGTGCCAAGCGTCCAAAAGCACTGGTTTTCTGAAATCTCGGCAAACCTTTTTCACCCAATCTTGATGATTCTCTGTGGTAATGATCAGTTCACTAAGCCCACTTGGCTGCCCAATATTCACTCTTCTAGGTTGAAGCGTTCGATTCCAGTAAGAGTTTGAATTTTTAGGTTTCACTCTGTTTTCTCCTATATAGATAGATGTGTTGGGAACTCTAAATGAAACACGGTTTTGTGCTAGCTCTTTGAAAATTGACAAAATAAAGTAGTTTTAGGTTCTGTCTCTATGGTTTGTTTCCTCTTGAAGCACCCCTAACTGGAGACTGCCTAAATACACTTTCATTGGAAAGGTGTGCCAAGCGTCCAAAAGTACTGGTTTTCTGAAATCTCGGCAATCATTTTTTCACCCAATATTGATGATTCTCTTTGGTAGTGACCAGTTCACTAAGCCCACTTGGCTGCCCAATTTTCACTCTTCTAAGTTGAAGCGTTCGTTTCCAGTAAGAGTTTGAATTTTTAGGTTTCACTGTGTTTTCTCCTATATAGATAGATGTGTTTGGAACTCTAAATGAAACACGGTTTGTGCTAGCTCTTTGAAAATTGACAAAATAAAGTAGTTCAAATTTCTGTCTCTAAGGTTTGTTTCCTCTGGAAGCAGCCCTAAGCAGAGCCTGCCTAAAGACATTTTCATTGGAAAGGTGTGCCAAGCGTCCAAAAGTACGGGTTTTCTGAAATCTCGGCAAACCTTTTTTCACCCAATCTTGATGAGACATTGTGGTAGTGATCAGTTCACTAAGTCCACTTGGCTGCCCAATTTTCACTCTTCTAGGTTGAAGCGTTCGATTCCAGTAAGAGTTTGAATTTTTAGGTTTCACTCTGTTTTCTCCTATATAGATAGATGTGTTGGGAACTCTAAATGAAACACGGTTTGTGCTAGCTCTTTGAAAATTGACAAAATAGAGTGGTTTTAGGTTCTGTCTCCATGGTTTGTTTTTTCTTGAAGCAGCCCTAACTAGAGACTGCCTAAGTACACTTTCATTGGAAAGGTGTGCCAAGCGTCCAAAAGCACTGGTTTTCTGAAAATCTCGGCAAACATTTTTTCACCCAATCTTGATGATTCTCTGTGGTAATGATCAGTTCACTAAGCCCACTTGGCTGCCCAATATTCACTCTTCTAGGTTGAAGCGTTCGTTTCCAATAAGAGTTTGAATTTTTAGGTTTCACTCTGTTTTCTCCTATATAGATAGATGTGTTGGGAACTCTAAATGAAACACGGTTTGTGCTAGCTCTTTGAAAATTGAAAAAATAAAGTAGTTTTAGGTTCTGTCTCTATGGTTTGTTTCCTCTTGAAGCAGCCCTAACTGGAGACTGCCTAACTATACTTTCATTGGAAACGTGTGCCAAGCGTCCAAAAGTACTGGTTTTCTGAAATCTCGGCAAACATTTTTTCACCCAATCTGGAAGATTCTCTGTGGTAGTGATCAGTTCACGAAGTCAACTTGGCTTCCCAATTTTCACTCTTCTAGGTTGAAGCGTTCATTTCCAGTAAGAGTTTGAATTTTTAGGTTTCACTCTGTTTTCTCCTATATAGATAGATGTGTTGGGAACTCTAAATGAAACACGGCTTGTGCTAGCTCTTTGAAAATTGACAAAATAAAGTAGTTCTAAGTTCTGTCTCTAAGGTTTGTTTCCTCTTCAAGCAGCCCTAACTGGAGACTGCCTAAATACACTTTCATTGGAAACGTGTGCCAAGCGTCCAAAAGTACTGGTTTTCTGAAATCTCGGCAAACATTTTTTCACCCAATCTGGATGATTCTCTGTGGTAGTGATGAGTTCACTAAGCCCACTTGGTTGCCCAATTTTCACTCTTGTAGGTTGAAGCGTTCGTTTCCAGTAAGAGTTTGAATTTTTAGGTTTCACTCTGTTTTCTCCTATATAGATAGATGTGTTGGGAACTCTAAATGAAACACGGTTTGTGCTAGCTCTTTTAAAAATTGACAAAATAAAGTAGTTCTAAGTTCTGTCTCAAAGGTTGTTTCCTCTTGAAGCAGCCCTAAGCAGAGCCTGCCTAAAGACATTTTCATTGGAAAGGTGTGCCAAGCGTCCAAAAGTACTGGTTTTCTGAAATCTCGGCAAACCTTTTTTCACCCAATCTTGATGAGACATTGTGGTAGTGATCAGTTCACTAAGTCCACTTGGCTGCCCAATTTTCACTCTTCTAGGTTGAAGCGTTCGATTCCAGTAAGAGTTTGAATTTTTAGGTTTCACTCTGTTTTCTCCTATATAGATAGATGTGTTGGGAACTCTAAATGAAACACGGTTTGTGCTAGCTCTTTGAAAATTGACAAAATAAAATTAGTCTTAGGTTCTGTCTCTATGGTTTGTTTCCTCTTGAAGCACCCCTAACTGGAGACTGCCTAAATACACTTTCATTGGAAAGGTGTGCCAAGCGTCAAAAGTACTGGTTTTCTGAAATCTCGGCAAACATTTTTCACCCAAATATTGATGATTCTCTGTGGTAGTGACCAGTTCACTAAGCCCACTTGGCTGCCCAATTTTCACTCTTCTAGGTTGAAGCGTGTGTTTCCAGTAAGAGTTTGAATTTTTAGGTTTCACTGTGTTTTCTCCTATATAGATAGATGTGTTTGGAACTCTAATGAAACACGGCTTGTGCTAGCTCTTTGAAAATTGACAAAATAAAGTAGATTTAGGTTCTGTCTCTAAGGTTTGTTTCCTCTTGAAGCAGCCCTAAGCAGAGCCTGCCTAAAGACATTTTCATTGGAAAGGTGTGCCAAGCGTCCAAAAGTACTGGTTTTCTGAAATCTCGGCAATCATTTTTTCACCCAATATTGATGATTCTCTGTGGTAGTGACCAGTTCACTAAGCCACTTGGCTGCCCAATTTACACTCTTCTAAGTTGAAGCGTTCGTTCCAGTAAGAGTTTGAATTTTTATTTTTCACTGTGTTTTCTCCTATATAGATAGATGTTTTGGAACTCTAAATGGAAACACGGTTTTTGCTAGCTCTTTGAAAATTGACAAAATAAAGTAGTTCTAATTTCTGTCTCTAAGGTTTGTTCCTCTGGAAGCAGCCCTAAGCAGAGCCTGCCTAAAGACATTTTCATTGGAAAGGTGTGCCAAGCGTCCAAAAGCACTGGTTTTCTGAAATCTCGGCAAACCTTTTTTCACCCAATCTTGATGATTCTCTGTGGTAATGATCAGTTCACTAAGCCCACTTGGCTGCCCAATATTCACTCTTCTAGGTTGAAGCGTTTGTTTCCAATAAGAGTTTGAATTTTTAGGTTCACTCTGTTTTCTCCTATATAGATAGATGTGTTGGGAACTCTAAATGAAACACGGTTTGTGCTAGCTCTTTGAAAATTGACAAAATAAAGTAGTTTTAGGTTCTGTCTCTATGGTTTGTTTCCTCTTGAAGCAGCCCTAACTGGAGACTGCCTAACTACACTTTCATTGGAAACGTGTGCCAAGCGTCCATAATACTGGTTTTCTGAAATCTCGGCAAACATTTTTTCACCCAATCTGGATGATTCTCTGTGGTAGTGATCAGTTCCACGAAGTCAACTTGGCTTCCCAATTTTCACTCTTCTTGGTTGAAGCGTTCATTTCCAGTAAGAGTTTGAATTTTTAGGTTTCACTCTGTTTTCTCCTATATAGATAGATGTGTTGGGGAACTCTAAATGAAACACGGCTTGTGCTAGCTCTTTGAAAATTGACAAAATAAAGTAG
Organism: Callospermophilus lateralis; assembly: GCF_048772815.1. NCBI lineage: Eukaryota > Metazoa > Chordata > Mammalia > Rodentia > Sciuridae > Callospermophilus > Callospermophilus lateralis. The sequence continues at coordinate 27,853 of NW_027511074.1, forward strand.
CTCTAAGTTCTGTCTCTAAGGTTTCTTTCCTCTTGAAGCAGCCCTAAGCAGAGCTGCCTAAAGACATTTTCATTGAAAGGTGTGCCAAGCGTCCAAAAGTACTGGTTTTCTGAAATCTCGGCAATCATTTTTCACCCAATATTGATGATTCTCTGTGGTAGTGACCAGTTCACTAAGCCCACTTGGCTGCCCAATTTCACTCTTCTAAGTTGAAGCGTTCGTTTCCAGTAAGAGTTTGAATTTTTAGGTTTCACTCTGTTTTCTCCTATATAGATAGATGTGTTTGGAACTCTAAATGAAACACGGTTTGTGCTAGCTCTTTGAAAATTGACAAAACAAAGTAGTTTTAGGTTCTCTCTCTATGGTTTGTTTCCTCTTCAAGCAGCCCTAACTGGAGACTGCCTAAATACACTTTCATTGGAAACGTTGCCAAGCGTCCAAAAGTACTGGTTTTCTGAAATCTCGGGCAAACATTTTTTCACCCAATCTGGATGATTCTCTGTGGTAGTGATCAGTTCACGAAGTCAACTTGGCTTCCCAATTTTCACTCTTCTAAGTTGAAGCGTTCGTTTCCAGTAACAGTTTGAATTTTTAGGTTTCACTCTGTTTTCTCCTATATAGATAGATGTGTTGGGAACTCTAAATGAAACACGGCTTGTGCTAGCTCTTTGAAAATTGACAAAATAAAGTAGTTCTAAGTTCTGTCTCTAAGGTTTGTTTCCTCTGGATAGCAGCCCTAAGCAGAGCCTGCCTTAAAG
>NW_027511075.1:0-28596 GCF_048772815.1 Callospermophilus lateralis
TAAATGATACTTTCAAGTAATGAGCAGTACACCAATCAAACTTGGATGCCCAAGTTTCGTTCTCCTAGGTTGATGCATTCGTTTGCAGTAACAGTTTGAATTTCTAGGTTTCACTCTGTTTTCTCCTATATTGACAGATGCAGCTAGAACTCTAAATCAAACACGGTTTGTGCTAGCTTCTTGAAACTTGACACAATAAAGTAGTTCTACGTTCTATCTCAAACGTTTGTTTCCTCTTGATGTAGCCTAAAGCAGGGACTGGCAAATAACACTTATATTGAAAGGGGTTGCCAAACTTTCAAAAAACTAGAGTCTCCTGAAATCTCAACATATATTTTTTCATCCAATCTTCATGATACATTCAAGTAATGATCAGTACTCCATTTCCACTTGGATGTTCAAGTTTTGTTCTTCTAGGTTGAAGCATTCGTTTGCAGGAACAGTTTGAATTTTTAGGTTTCACTCTGGTTTCTCCTATATTGACAGATGCAGTCAGAACTTTAAATCAAACACGGTTTGTGCTAGCTACTTGAAACATGACACAATAAAGTAGTTCTAAGTTCTATCCCTAAGGTTTGTTTCCTCTTGTAGCCTTAAGCAGAGACTGGCGAATAACACATTCAATGAAAGGCGTTTTTAGGTTGCCAAAAAACTACAGTCTCCTGAAATCTCATCATATATTTTTTCTTCCGACCTTCATGATACTTTCAAGTAATGAGCAGTGCACCAATCAAACTTGGATGCCCAAGTTTCGTTCTCCTAGGTTGAAGCATTCGTTTGCAGGAACAGTTTGAATTTTTAGGTTTCACTCTGTTTTGTCCTATATTGACAGATGCAGTTCGAACTCTAAATCAAACACGGTTTGTGCTAGCTTCTTGAAACTTGACAAAATACTGTAGTTCTACGTTCTATCTAACGTTTGTTTCCTCTTGATGTAGCCTAATGCAGGGACTGGCGAATAACACTTTTATTGAAAGGGGTTGCCAAACTTCCGAAAACTAGAGTCTTCTGAAATCTCAACATATATTTTTTCATCCAATCTTCATGATACTTTCAAGTAATGATCAGTACACCAATCCCACTTGGATGCTCAAGTTTCATTCTCCTACGTTGAAGCATTCGTTTGCAGTAACAGTTTGAATTTTTAGGTTTCACTCTGTTTTCTCCTATATTGACAAATGTAGTTCAAACTCTAAATCATACACGGTTTGGGCTAGCTTCTTGAAACTTGACACAATAAAGTAGTTCTACATTCTATCCCTAAGGTTTGTTTCCTCTTGATGTAGCCTTCAGCACAGACTGGCGAATAACACTTACAATGAAAGGTGTTGTTAGGCTGCCAAAAAAATTGAGTCTCTTGAAATCTCAACATATATTTTTTTCCGACCTTAATGATACTTTCAAGTAATGAGCAGTACACCAATCAAACTTGGATGCCCAAGTTTCGTTCTCCTAGGTTGATGCATTCGTTTTCAGTAACAGTTTGAATTTCTAGGTTTCACTCTGTTTTGTCCTATATTGACAGATGCAGCTAGAACTCTAAATCAAACACGGTTTGTGCTAGCTTCTTGAAACTTGACACAATAAAGTAGTTCTATGTTCTATCTCTAAGGTTTGTTTCCTCTTGGTGTAGCCTAAAGCAGGGACTGGCGAATAAAACTTATATTGAAAGGGGTTGCCAAACTTTCAAAAAACTAGAGTCTCCTGAAATCTCAACATATATTTTTTCGTCCAATCTTCATGATACATTCAAGTAATGATCAGTACACCATTCTCACTTGGATGCCCAAGTTTTGTTCTTCAAGGATGAAGCATTCGTTTGCAGGAACAGTTTGAATTTTTAGGTTTCACTCTGTTTTCTCCTATATTGACAGAAGCAGTTAGAACTTTAAATCAAACACGGTTTGTGCTAGCTACTTGAAACATGACACAATAAAGTAGTTCTACGTTCTATCTCTAAGGTTTGTTTCCTCTTGATGTAGCCTTCAGCACAGACTGGTGAATAACACTTACAATGAGAGGCGTTGTTAGGCGGCCCAAAAACTAGAGTCTCCTGAAATCTCAACACAAATCTTTTTTCCGACCTTAATGATACTTTCAAGTAATGAGCAGTACACCAATCAAACTTGGATGCCCAAGTTTCGTTCTCCTAGGTTGATGCATTCGTTTGCAGTAACAGTTTGAATTTCTAGGTTTCACTCTGTTTTCTCCTTTATTGACAGATGCAGCTAGAACTCTAAATCAAACATGGTTTGTGCTAGCTTCTTGAAACTTGACACAATAAAGTAGTTCTACGTTCTATCTCTAAGGTTTGTTTCCTCTTGATGTAGCCTGAAGCAGGGACTGGCGAATAACACTTATATTGAAAGGGGTTGCCAAACTTTCAAAAAACTAGAGTCTCCTGAAATCTCAACATATATTTTTTCATCCAATCTTCATGATACATTCAAGTAATGATCAGTACACCATTCCCACTTGGATGCCCAAGTTTTGTTCTTCTAGGATGAAGCAATCGTTTGCAGGAACAGTTTGAATTTTTAGGTTTCACTCTGTTTTATCCTATATTGACAGATGCAGTTAGAACTTTAAATCAAACACGGTTTGTGCTAGCTACTTGAAACATGACACAATAAAGTAGTTCTACGTTCTATCTCTAAGGTTTGTTTCCTCTTGATGTAGCCTTCAGCACAGACTTGCGAATAACACTTACAATGAGAGGCATTGTTAGGCTGCCAAAAAACTAGAGTCTCCTGAAATCTCAACACATATTTTTTTTCCGACCTTAATGATACTTTCAAGTAATGAGCAGTACACCAATCAAACTTGAATGCCCAAGTTTCGTTCTCCTAGGTTGATGCATTCGTTTGCAGTAACAGTTTGAATTTCTAGGTTTCACTCTGTTTTCTCCTATATTGACACATGCAGCTAGAACTCTAAATCAAACACGGTTTGTGCTAGCTTCTCGAAACTTGACACAATAAAGTAGTTCTACGTTCTATATCTAAGGTTTGTTTCCTCTTGATGTAGCCTTCAGCACAGACTGGCGAATAACACTTACAATGAAAGGCGTTGTTAGGCTGCCAAAAAACTAGAGTCTCCTGAAATCTCAACACATATTTTTTTTTTCCGACCTTAATGATACTTTCAAGTAATGAGCAGTACAACAATCAAACTTGGATGCCCAAGTTTCGTTCTCCTAGGTTGATGCATTCGTTTGCAGTAACAGTTTGAATTTCTAGGTTTCACTTTGTTTTCTCCTATATTGACAGATGCAGCTAGAACTCTAAATCAAACACGGTTTGTGCTAGCTTCTTGAAACTTGACACAATAAAGTAGGTCTACGTTCTATCTAGAAGGTTTGTTTCCTCTTGATGTAGCCTAAAGCAGGGACTGGCGAATAACATTTATATTGAAAGGGGTTGCCAAACTTTCAAAAAACTAGAGTCTCCTGAAATCTCAACATATATTTTTTCATCCAATCTTCATGATACATTCAAGTAAAGATCAGTACACCATTCCCACTTGGATGCCCAAGTTTTGTTCTTCTAGGTTGAAGCATTCGTTTGCAGGAACAGTTTGAATTTTTAGGTTTCACTCTGTTTTCTCCTATATTGACAGATGCAGTTAGAACTTTAAATCAAACACGGTTTGTGCTAGCTACTTGAAACATGACACAATAAAGTAGTTCTACGTTCTATCCCTAAGGTTTGTTTCCTCTTGATGTAGCCTTAAGCAGAGACTGGCGAATAACACATTCAATGAAAGGCGTTGTTAGGCTGCCAAAAAACTACAGTCTCCTAAATCTCATCATATATTTTTTCTTCCGACCTTCATGATACTTTCAAGTAATGAGCAGTGCAAAAATCAAACTTGGATGCTCAAGTTTCTTTCTCCTAGGTTGAAGCATTCGTTTGCAGGAACAGTTTGAATTTTTAGGTTTCACTGTGTTTTGTCCTATATTGACAGATGCAGTTCGAACTCTAAATCAAACACGGTTTGTGCTAGCTTCTTGAAACTTGACAAAATACTGTAGTTCTACGTTCTATCTCTAAGGTTTGTTTCCTCTTGATGTAGCCTAATGCAGGGACTGGCGAATAACACTTTTATTTAAAGGGGTTGCCAAACTTCCGAAAACTAGAGTCTTCTGAAATCTCAACATATATTTTTTCATCCAATCTTCATGATACTTTCAAGTAATGATCAGTACACCAATCCCACTTGGATGCTCAAGTTTCATTCTCCTACGTTGAAGCATTCTTTTGCAGTAACAGTTTGAATTTTTAGGTTTCACTCTGTTTTCTCCTATATTGACAAATGTAGTTCAAACTCTAAATCATACACGGTTTGGGCTAGCTTCTTGAAACTTGACACAATAAAGTAGTTCTACATTCTATCCCTAAGGTTTGTTTCCTCTTGATGTAGCCTTCAGCACAGACTGGCGAATAACACTTACAATGAAAGGCGTTGTTAGGCTGCCAAAAAACTAGAGTCTCCTGAAATCTCAACACATATTTTTTTTCGAACTTAATGATACTTTCAAGTAATGAGCAGTACACCAATCAAACTTGGATGCCCAAGTTTCCTTCTCCTAGGTTGATGCATTCGTTTGCAGTAACAGTTTGAATTTCTATTTTTCACTCTGTTTTCTCCTATATTGACAGATGCAGCTAGAACTCTAAATCAAACACGGTTTGTGCTAGCTTCTTGAAACTTGACACAATAAAGTAGTTCTACGTTCTATCTCTAAGGTTTGTTTCCTCTTGATGTAGCCTAAAGCAGGGACTGGCGAATAACACTTATATTGAAAGGGGTTGCCAAACTTTCAAAAAACTAGAGTCTCCTGAAATCTCAACATATATTTTTTCATCCAATCTTCATGATACATTCAAGTAATGATCAGTACACCATTCCCACTTGGATGCCCAAGTTTTGTTCTTCTAGGATGAAGCATTCGTTTGCAGGAACAGTTTGAATTTTTAGTTTTCACTCTGTTTTCTCCTATATTGACAGATGCAGTTAGAACTTTAAATCAAACACGGTTTGTGCTAGCTACTTGAAACATGACACAATAAAGTAGTTCTACGTTCTATCTCTAAGGTTTGTTTCCTCTTGATGTAGCCTTCAGCACAGACTGGCGAATAACACTTACAATGAGAGGCGTTGTTAGGCTGCCAAAAAACTAGAGTCTCCTGAAATCTCAACACATATATTTTTTCCGAACTTAATGATACTTTCAAGTAATGAGCAGTACACCAATCAAACTTGGATGCCCAAGTTTCGTTCTCCTAGGTTGATGCATTCGTTTGCAGTAACAGTTTGAATTTCTAGGTTTCACTCTGTTTTCTCCTATATTGACAGATGCAGCTAGAACTCTAAATCAAACACGGTTTGTGCTAGCTTCTCGAACCTTGACACAATAAAGTGGTTACGTTCTATATCTAAGGTTTGTTTTATCTTGATGTAGCCTAAAGCAGGGACAGGCGAATAACATGTATATTGAAAGGGGTTGCCAAACTTTCAAAAAACTAGAGTCTCCTGAAATCTCAACATATATTTTTTCATCCAATCTTCATGATACTTTCAAGTAATGATCAGTACACCATTCCCACTTGGATGCCCAAGTTTTGTTCTTCTAGGTTGAAGCATTCGTTTGCAGGAACAGTATGAATTTTTAGGTTTCACTCTGTTTTCTCCTATATTGACAGATGCAGTTAGAACTTTAAATCAAACACGGTTTGTGCTAGCTACTTGAAACATGACACAATAAAGTAGTTCTACGTTCTATCCCTAAGGTTTGTTTCCTCTTGATGTAGCCTTCAGCACAGACTGGCGAATAACACTTACAATGAAAGGCGTTGTTAGGCTGCCAAAAAACTAGAGTCTCCTGAAATCTCAACACATATTTTATTCCGACCTAAATGATACTTTCAAGTAATGAGCAGTACACCAATCAAACTTGGATGCCCAAGTTTCGTTCTCCTAGGTTGATGCATTCGTTTGCAGTAACAGTTTGAATTTCTAGGTTTCACTCTGTTTTCTCCTATATTGACAGATGCATCTAGAACTCTAAATCAAACACGGTTTGTGCTAGCTTCTTGAAACTTGACACAATAAAGTAGTTCTACGTTCTATCTCTAAGGTTTGTTTCCTCTTGATGTAGCCTAAAGCAGGGACTGGCGAATAAAACTTATATTGAAAGGGGTTGCCAAACTTTCAAAAAACTAGAGTCTCCTGAAATCTCAACATATATTTTTTCATCCAATCTTCATGATACATTCAAGTAATGATCAGTACACCATTCTCACTTGGATGCCCAAGTTTTGTTCTTCAAGGATGAAGCATTCGTTTGCAGGAACAGTTTGAATTTTTAGGTTTCACTCTGTTTTCTCCTATATTGACAGATGCAGTTAGAACTTTAAATCAAACACGGTTTGTGCTAGCTACTTGAAACATGACACAATAAAGTAGTTCTACGTTCTATCTCTAAGGTTTGTTTCCTCTTGATGTAGCCTTCAGCACAGACTGGTGAATAACACTTACAATGAGAGGCGTTGTTAGGCGGCCCAAAAACTAGAGTCTCCTGAAATCTCAACACAAATCTTTTTTCCGACCTTAATGATACTTTCAAGTAATGAGCAGTGCACCAATCAAACTTGGATGCCCAAGTTTCGTTCTCCTAGGTTGAAGCATTCGTTTGCAGGAACAGTTTGAATTTTTAGGTTTCACTCTGTTTTGTCCTATATTGAAAGATGCAGTTCGAACTCTAAATCAAATACGGTTTGTGCTAGCATCTTGAAACTTGACACAATAAAGTAGTTCTACGTTCTGTCTCTAAGGTTTGTTTCCTCTTGATGTAGCCTAATGCAGGGACTGGCGAATGACACTTATATTGAAAAGGGTTGCCAAACTTTCAAAAAACTAGAGTCTCCTGAAATCTCAACATATATTTTTTCATCCAATCTTCATGATACTTTCAAGTAATGATCAGTACACCATTCCCACTTGGATGCCCAAGTTTTGTTCTTCTAGGTTGAAGCATTCGTTTGCAGGAACAGTTTGAATTTTTAGGTTTCACTCTGTTTTCTCCTATATTGACAAATGTAGTTCAAACTCTAAATCATACACGGTTTGGGCTAGCTTCTTGAAACTTGACACAATAAAGTAGTTCTACATTCTATCCCTAAGGTTTGTTTCCTCTTGATGTAGCCTTCAGCATAGACTGGCGAATAACACTTACAATGAAAGGCGTTGTTAGGCTGCCAAAAAATTAGAGTCTCCTGAAATCTCAACACATATTTTTTTTCTGACCTTAATGATACTTTCAAGTAATGAGCAGTACACCAATCAAACTTGGATGCCCAAGTTTCGTTCTCCTAGGTTGATGCATTCGTTTGCAGTAACAGTTTGAATTTCTAGGTTTCACTCTGTTTTCTCCTATATTGACAGATGCAGCTAGAACTCTAAATCAAACACGGTTTGTGCTAGCTTCTCGAAACTTGACACAATAAAGTAGTTCTACGTTCTATCTCTAAGGTTTGTTTCCTCTTGATGTAGCCTAAAGCAGGGACTGGCGAATAACACTTATATTGAAAGGGGTTGCCAAACTTTCAAAAAACTAGAGTCTCCTGAAATCTCAACATATATTTTTTCATCCAATCTTCATGATACTTTCAAGTAATGATCAGTTCACCATTCCCACTTGGATGCCCAAGTTTTGTTCTTCTAGGTTGAAGCATTCGTTTGCAGGAACAGTTTGAATTTTTAGGTTTCACTCTGTTTTCTCCTATATTGACAAATGTAGTTCAAAATCTAAATCATACACGGTTTGGGCTCGCTTCTTGAAACTTGACACAATTAAGTAGTTCTACATTCTATCCCTAAGGTTTGTCTCCTCTTGATGTAGCCTTCAGCACAACTGGCGAATAACACTTACAATGAAAGGCGTTGTTAGGCTGCCAAAAAACTAGAGTCTCCTGAAATCTCAACACATATTTTTTTCCGACCTTAATGATACTTTCAAGTAATGAGCAGTACACCAATCAAACTTGGATGCCCAAGTTTCGTTCTCCTAGGTTGATGCATTCGTTTGCAGTAACAGTTTGAATTTCTAGGTTTCACTCTGTTTTCTCCTATATTGACAGATGCAGCTAGAACTCTAAATCAAACACGGTTTGTGCTAGCTTCTTGAAACTTGACACAATACTGTAGTTCTACGTTCTATCTCTAAGGTTTGTTTCCTCTTGATGTAGCCTAATGCAGGGACTGGCGAATAACACTTTTATTGAAAGGGGTTGCCAAACTTCCGAAAACTAGAGTCTTCTGAAATCTCAACATATATTTTTTCATCCAATCTTCATGATACTTTCAAGTAATGATCAGTACACCAATCCCACTTGGATGCTCAAGTTTCATTCTCCTACATTGAAGCATTCGTTTGCAGTAACAGTTTGAATTTTTAGGTTTCACTCGGTTTTCTCCTATATTGACAAATGTAGTTCAAACTCTAAATCATACACGGTTTGGGCTAGCTTCTTGAAACTTCACACAATAAAGTAGTTCTACATTCTATCCCTAAGGTTTGTTTCCTCTTGATGTAGCCTTCAGCACAGACTGGCGAATAACACTTACAATGAAAGGCGTTGTTAGGCTGCCAAAAAACTAGAGTCTCCTGAAATCTCAACACATATTTTTTTCCGACCTTAATGATACTTTCAAGTAATGAGCAGTACACCAATCAAACTTGGATGCCCAAGTTTCGTTCTCCTAGGTTGATGCATTCGTTTGCAGTAACAGTTTGAATTTCTAGGTTTCACTCTGTTTTCTCCTATATTGACAGATGCAGCTAGAACTCTAAATCAAACATGGTTTGTGCTAGCTTCTTGAAACTTGACACAATAAAGTAGTTCTACGTTCTATCTCTAAGGTTTGTTTCCTCTTGATGTAGCCTGAAGCAGGGACTGGCGAATAACACTTATATTGAAAGGGGTTGCCAAACTTTCAAAAAACTAGAGTCTCCTGAAATCTCAACATATATTTTTTCATCCAATCTTCATGATACATTCAAGTAATGATCAGTACACCATTCCCACTTGGATGCCCAAGTTTTGTTCTTCTAGGATGAAGTAATCGTTTGCAGGAACAGTTTGAATTTTTAGGTTTCACTCTGTTTTATCCTATATTGACAGATGCAGTTAGAACTTTAAATCAAACACGGTTTGTGCTAGCTACTTGAAACATGACACAATAAAGTAGTTCTACGTTCTATCTCTAAGGTTTGTTTCCTCTTGATGTAGCCTTCAGCACAGACTTGCGAATAACACTTACAATGAGAGGCATTGTTAGGCTGCCAAAAAACTAGAGTCTCCTGAAATCTCAACACATATTTTTTTTCCGACCTTAATGATACTTTCAAGTAATGAGCAGTACACCAATCAAACTTGAATGCCCAAGTTTCGTTCTCCTAGGTTGATGCATTCGTTTGCAGTAACAGTTTGAATTTCTAGGTTTCACTCTGTTTTCTCCTATATTGACACATGCAGCTAGAACTCTAAATCAAACACGGTTTGTGCTAGCTTCTCGAAACTTGACACAATAAAGTAGTTCTACGTTCTATATCTAAGGTTTGTTTCCTCTTGATGTAGCCTTCAGCACAGACTGGCGAATAACACTTACAATGAAAGGCGTTGTTAGGCTGCCAAAAAACTAGAGTCTCCTGAAATCTCAACACATATTTTTTTTTCCGACCTTAATGATACTTTCAAGTAATGAGCAGTACAACAATCAAACTTGGATGCCCAAGTTTCGTTCTCCTAGGTTGATGCATTCGTTTGCAGTAACAGTTTGAATTTCTAGGTTTCACTTTGTTTTCTCCTATATTGACAGATGCAGCTAGAACTCTAAATCAAACACGGTTTGTGCTAGCTTCTTGAAACTTGACACAATAAAGTAGGTCTACGTTCTATCTAGAAGGTTTGTTTCCTCTTGATGTAGCCTAAAGCAGGGACTGGCGAATAACATTTATATTGAAAGGGGTTGCCAAACTTTCAAAAAACTAGAGTCTCCTGAAATCTCAACATATATTTTTTCATCCAATCTTCATGATACATTCAAGTAAAGATCAGTACACCATTCCCACTTGGATGCCCAAGTTTTGTTCTTCTAGGTTGAAGCATTCGTTTGCAGGAACAGTTTGAATTTTTAGGTTTCACTCTGTTTTCTCCTATATTGACAGATGCAGTTAGAACTTTAAATCAAACACGGTTTGTGCTAGCTACTTGAAACATGACACAATAAAGTAGTTCTACGTTCTATCCCTAAGGTTTGTTTCCTCTTGATGTAGCCTTAAGCAGAGACTGGCGAATAACACATTCAATGAAAGGCGTTGTTAGGCTGCCAAAAAACTACAGTCTCCTGAAATCTCATCATATATTTTTTCTTCCGACCTTCATGATACTTTCAAGTAATGAGCAGTGCAAAAATCAAACTTGGATGCTCAAGTTTCTTTCTCCTAGGTTGAAGCATTCGTTTGCAGGAACAGTTTGAATTTTTAGGTTTCACTGTGTTTTGTCCTATATTGACAGATGCAGTTCGAACTCTAAATCAAACACGGTTTGTGCTAGCTTCTTGAAACTTGACAAAATACTGTAGTTCTACGTTCTATCTCTAAGGTTTGTTTCCTCTTGATGTAGCCTAATGCAGGGACTGGCGAATAACACTTTTATTTAAAGGGGTTGCCAAACTTCCGAAAACTAGAGTCTTCTGAAATCTCAACATATATTTTTTCATCCAATCTTCATGATACTTTCAAGTAATGATCAGTACACCAATCCCACTTGGATGCTCAAGTTTCATTCTCCTACGTTGAAGCATTCTTTTGCAGTAACAGTTTGAATTTTTAGGTTTCACTCTGTTTTCTCCTATATTGACAAATGTAGTTCAAACTCTAAATCATACACGGTTTGGGCTAGCTTCTTGAAACTTGACACAATAAAGTAGTTCTACATTCTATCCCTAAGGTTTGTTTCCTCTTGATGTAGCCTTCAGCACAGACTGGCGAATAACACTTACAATGAAAGGCGTTGTTAGGCTGCCAAAAAACTAGAGTCTCCTGAAATCTCAACACATATTTTTTTTCGAACTTAATGATACTTTCAAGTAATGAGCAGTACACCAATCAAACTTGGATGCCCAAGTTTCCTTCTCCTAGGTTGATGCATTCGTTTGCAGTAACAGTTTGAATTTCTATTTTTCACTCTGTTTTCTCCTATATTGACAGATGCAGCTAGAACTCTAAATCAAACACGGTTTGTGCTAGCTTCTTGAAACTTGACACAATAAAGTAGTTCTACGTTCTATCTCTAAGGTTTGTTTCCTCTTGATGTAGCCTAAAGCAGGGACTGGCGAATAACACTTATATTGAAAGGGGTTGCCAAACTTTCAAAAAACTAGAGTCTCCTGAAATCTCAACATATATTTTTTCATCCAATCTTCATGATACATTCAAGTAATGATCAGTACACCATTCCCACTTGGATGCCCAAGTTTTGTTCTTCTAGGATGAAGCATTCGTTTGCAGGAACAGTTTGAATTTTTAGGTTTCACTCTGTTTTCTCCTATATTGACAGATGCAGTTAGAACTTTAAATCAAACACGGTTTGTGCTAGCTACTTGAAACATGACACAATAAAGTAGTTCTACGTTCTATCTCTAAGGTTTGTTTCCTCTTGATGTAGCCTTCAGCACAGACTGGCGAATAACACTTACAATGAGAGGCGTTGTTAGGCTGCCAAAAAACTAGAGTCTCCTGAAATCTCAACACATATATTTTTTCCGACCTTAATGATACTTTCAAGTAATGAGCAGTGCACCAATCAAACTTGGATGCCCAAGTTTCGTTCTCCTAGGTTGATGCATTCGTTTGCAGTAACAGTTTGAATTTCTAGGTTTCACTCTGTTTTCTCCTATATTGACAGATGCAGCTAGAACTCTAAATCAAACACGGTTTGTGCTAGCTTCTCGAACCTTGACACAATAAAGTGGTTACGTTCTATATCTAAGGTTTGTTTTATCTTGATGTAGCCTAAAGCAGGGACAGGCGAATAACATGTATATTGAAAGGGGTTGCCAAACTTTCAAAAAACTAGAGTCTCCTGAAATCTCAACATATATTTTTTCATCCAATCTTCATGATACTTTCAAGTAATGATCAGTACACCATTCCCACTTGGATGCCCAAGGTTTGTTCTTCTAGGTTGAAGCATTCGTTTGCAGGAACAGTATGAATTTTTAGGTTTCACTCTGTTTTCTCCTATATTGACAGATGCAGTTAGAACTTTAAATCAAACACGGTTTGTGCTAGCTACTTGAAACATGACACAATAAAGTAGTTCTACGTTCTATCCCTAAGGTTTGTTTCCTCTTGATGTAGCCTTAAGCAGAGACTGGCGAATAACACATTCAATGAAAGGCGTTGTTAGGCTGCCAAAAAACTACAGTCTCCTGAAATCTCATCATATATTTTTTCTTCCGACCTTCATGATACTTTCAAGTAATGAGCAGTGCACCAATCAAACTTGGATGCTCAAGTTTCTTTCTCCTAGGTTGAAGCATTCGTTTGCAGGAACAGTTTGAATTTTTAGGTTTCACTCTGTTTTGTCCTATATTGACAGATGCAGTTCGAACTCTAAATCAAACACGGTTTGTGCTAGCTTCTTGAAACTTGACAAAATACTGTAGTTCTACGTTCTATCTCTAAGGTTTGTTTCCTCTTGATGTAGCCTAATGCAGGGACTGGCGAATAACACTTTTATTGAAAGGGGTTGCCAAACTTCCGAAAACTAGAGTCTTCTGAAATCTCAACATATATTTTTTCATCCAATCTTCATGATACTTTCAAGTAATGATCAGTACACCAATCCCACTTGGATACTCAAGTTTCATTCTCCTACGTTGAAGCATTCGTTTGCAGTAACAGTTTGAATTTTTAGGTTTCACTCTGTTTTCTCCTATATTGACAAATGTAGTTCAAACTCTAAATCATACACGGTTTGGGCTAGCTTCTTGAAACTTGACACAATAAAGTAGTTCTACATTCTATCCCGAAGGTTTGTTTCCTCTTGATGTAGCCTTCAGCACAGACTGGCGAATAACACTTACAATGAGAGGCGTTGTTAGGCTGCCAAAAAACTAGAGTCTCCTGAAATCTCAACACATATATTTTTTCCGACCTTAATGATACTTTCAAGTAATGAGCAGTACACCAATCAAACTTGGATGCCCAAGTTTCGTTCTCCTAGGTTGATGCATTCGTTTGCAGTAACAGTTTGAATTTCTAGGTTTCACTCTGTTTTTTCCTATATTGACAGATGCAGTTAGAACTTTAAATCAAACACGGTTTGTGCTAGCTACTTGAAACATGACACAATAAAGTAGTTCTACGTTCTATCCCTAAGGTTTGTTTCCTCTTGATGTAGCCTTAAGCAGAGACTGGCGAATAACACATTCAATGAAAGGCGTTGTTAGGCTGCCAAAAAACTACAGTCTCCTGAAATCTCATCATATATTTTTTCTTCGGACCTTCATGATACGTTCAAGTAATGAGCAGTGCACCAATCAAACTTGGATGCCCAAGTTTCGTTCTCCTAGGTTGAAGCATTCGTTTGCAGGAACAGTTTGAATTTTTAGGTTTCACTCTGTTTTGTCCTATATTGACAGATGCAGTTCGAACTCTAAATCAAACACGGTTTGTGCTAGCTTCTTGAAACTTGACAAAATACTGTAGTTCTACGTTCTATCTCTAAGGTTTGTTTCCTCTTCATGTAGCCTAATGGAGGGACTGGCGAATAACACTTTTATTGAAAGGGGTTGCCAAACTTCCTAAAACTAGAGTCTTCTGAAATCTCAACATATATTTTTTCAACCAATCTTCATGATACTTTCAAGTAATGATCAGTACACCAATCCCACTTGGATGCTCAAGTTTCATTCTCTTACGTTGAAGCATTCGTTTGCAGTAACAGTTTGAATTTTTAGGTTTCACTCTGTTTTCTCCTATATTGACAAATGTAGTTCAAACTCTAAATCATACACGGTTTGGGCTAGCTTCTTGAAACTTGACACAATAAAGTAGTTCTACATTCTATACCTAAGGTTTGTTTCCTCTTGATGTAGCCTTCAGCACAGACTGGCGAATAACACTTACAATGAAAGGCGTTGTTAGGCTGCCAAAAAACTAGAGTCTCAGGAAATCTCAACACATATTTTTTTCCGACCTTAATGATACTTTCAAGTAATGAGCAGTACACCAATCAAACTTGGATGCCCAAGTTTCGTTCTCCTAGGTTGATGCATTCGTTTGCAGTAACAGTTTGAATTTCTAGGTTTCACTCTGTTTTCTCCTATATTGACAGATGCAGCTAGAACTCTAAATCAAACACGGTTTGTGCTAGCTTCTTGAAACTTGACACAATAAAGTGGTTCTACGTTCTATCTCTAAGGTTTGTTTCCTCTTGATGTAGCCTAAAGCAGGGACTGTCGAATAACACTTATATTGAAAGGGGTTGCCAAACTTTCAAAAAACTAGAATCTCCTGAAATCTCAACATATATTTTTTCATCCAATCTTCATGATACATTCAAGTAATGATCAGTACACCATTCCCACTTGGCTGCCCAAGTTTTGTTCTTCTAGGTTGAAGCATTCGTTTGCAGGAACAGTTTGAATTTTTAGGTTTCACTCTGTTTTCTCCTATATTGACAGATGCAGTTAGAACTTTAAATCAAACACGGTTTGTGCTAGCTACTTGAAACATGACACAATAAAGTAGTTCTACGTTCTATCCCTAAGGTTTGTTTCCTCTTGATGTAGCCTTAAGCAGAGATTGGCGAATGACACATTCAATGAAAGGCGTTGTTAGGCTGCCAAAAAACTACAGTCTCCTGAAATCTCATCATATATTTTTTCTACCGATCTTCATGATACTTTCAAGTAATGAGCAGTGCACCAATCAAACTTGGATGCCTAAGTTTCGTTCTCCTAGGTTGAAGCATTCGTTTGCAGGAACAGTTTGAATTTTTAGGTTTCACTCTGTTTTGTCCTATATTGACAGATGCAGTTCGAACTCTAAATCAAACACGGTTTGTGCTAGCTTCTTGAAACTTGACAAAATACTGTAGTTCTACGTTCTATCTCTAAGGTGTGTTTCCTCTTCATGTAGCCTAATTGAGGGACTGGCGAATAACACTTTTATTGAAAGGGGTTGCCAAACTTCCGAAAACTAGAGTCTTCTGAAATCTCAACATATATTTTTTCATCCAATCTTCATGATACTTTCAAGTAATGATCAGTACACCAATCCCACTTGGATGCTCAAGTTTCATTCTCCTACGTTGAAGCATTCGTTTGCAGTAACAGTTTGAATTTTTAGGTTTCACTCTGTTTTCTCCTATATTGACAAATGTAGTTCAAACTGTAAATCATACACGGTTTGGGCTAGCTTCTTGAAACTTGACACAATAAAGTAGTTCTACATTCTATCCCTAAGGTTTGTTTCCTCTTGATGTAGCCTTCAGCACAGACTGGCGAATAACACTTAAAATGAAAGGCGTTGTTAGGCTGCCAAAAAACTAGAGTCTCAGGAAATCTCAACACATATTTTTTTCCGACCTTAATGATACTTTCAAGTAATGAGCAGTACACCAATCAAACTTGGATGCCCAAGTTTCGTTCTCCTAGGTTGATGCATTCGTTTGCAGTAACAGTTTGAATTTCTAGGTTTCACTCTGTTTTCTCCTATATTGACAGATGCAGCTAGAACTCTAAATCAAACACGGTTTGTGCTAGCTTCTTGAAACTTGACACAATAAAGTAGTTCTACGTTCTATCTCTAAGGTTTGTTTCCTCTTGATGTAGCCTAAAGCAGGGACTGGCGAATAACACTTATATTGAAAGGGGTTGCCAAACTTTCAAAAAACTAGAGTCTCCTGAAATCTCAACATATATTTTTTCATCCAATCTTCATGATACATTCAAGTAATGATCAGTACACCATTCCCACTTGGATGCCCAAGTTTTGTTCTTCTAGGTTGAAGCATTCGTTTGCAGGAACAGTTTGAATTTTTAGGTTTCACTCTGTTTTCTCCTATATTGACAGATGCAGTTAGAACTTTAAATCAAACACGGTTTGTGCTAGCTACTTGAAACATGACACAATAAAGTAGTTCTACGTTCTATCCCTAAGGTTTGTTTCCTCTTGATGTAGCCTTAAGCAGAGCCTGGCGAAAAACACATTCAATGAAAGGCGTTGTTAGGCTGCCAAAAAACTACAGTCTCCTGAAATCTCATCATATATTTTTTCTTCCGACCTTCATGATACTTTCAAGTAATGAGCAGTGCACCAATCAAACTTGGATGCCCAAGTTTCGTTCTCCTAGGTTGAAGCATTCGTTTGCAGGAACAGTTTGAATTTTTAGGTTTCACTCTGTTTTGTCCTATATTGACAGATGCAGTTCGAACTCTAAATCAAACACGGTTTGTGCTAGCTTCTTGAAACTTGACAAAATACTGTAGTTCTACGTTCTTTCTCTAAGGTTTGTTTCCTCTGGATGTAGCCTAATGCAGGGACTGGCGAATAACACTTTTATTGAAAGGGGTTGCCAAACTTCCAAAAACTAGAGTCTTCTGAAATCTCAACATATATTTTTTCATCCAATCTTCATGATACTTTCAAGTAATGATCAGTACACCAATCCCACTTGGATGCTCAACTTTCATTCTCCTACGTTGAAGCATTCGTTTGCAGTAACAGTTTGAATTTTTAGGTTTCACTCTGTTTTCTCCTATATTGACAAATGTAGTTCAAACTCTAAATCATACACGGTTTGGGCTAGCTTCTTGAAACTTGACACAATAAAGTAGTTCTACATTCTATCCCTAAGGTTTGTTTCCTCTTGATGTAGCCTTCAGCACAGACTGGCGAATAACACTTACAATGAAAGGCGTTGTTAGGCTGCCAAAAAACTAGAGTCTCAGGAAATCTCAACACATATTTTTTTCCGACCTTAATGATACTTTCAAGTAATGAGCAGTACACCAATCAAACTTGGATGCCCAAGTTTCGTTCTCCTAGGTTGATGCATTCGTTTGCAGTAACAGTTTGAATTTCTAGGTTTCACTCTGTTTTCTCCTATATTGACAGATGCAGCTAGAACTCTAAATCATACACGGTTTGTGCTAGCTTCTTGAAACTTGACACAATAAAGTAGTTCTACGTTCTATCTCTAAGGTTTGTTTCCTCTTGATGTAGCCTAAAGCCCGGACTCGCGAATAACACTTATATTGAAAGGGGTTGCCAAACTTTCAAAAAACTAGAGTCTCCTGAAATGTCAACATATATTTTTTCATCCAATCTTCATGATACTTTCAAGTAATGATCAGTACACCATTCCCACTTGGATGCCCAAGTTTTGTTCTTCTAGGTTGAAGCATTCGTTTGCAGGAACAGTTTGAATTTTTAGGTTTCACTCTGTTTTCTCCTATATTGACAGATGCAGTTAGAACTTTAAATCAAACACGGTTTGTGCTAGCTACTTGAAACATGACACTATAAAGTAGTTCTACGTTCTGTCCCTAAGGTTTGTTTCCTCTTGATGTAGCCTTAAGCAGAGACTGGCGAATAACACATTCAATGAAAGGCGTTGTTAGGCTGCCAAAAAACTACAGTCTCCTGAAATCTCATCATATATTTTTTCTTAAGACCTTCATGATACTTTCAAGTAATGAGCAGTGCACCAATCAAACTTGGATGCCCAAGTTTCGTTCTCCTAGGTTGAAGCATTCGTTTGCAGGAACAGTTCGAATTTTTAGGTTTCACTCTGTTTTGTCCTATATTGACAGATGCAGTTCGAACTCTAAATCAAACATGGTTTGTGCTAGCTTCTTGAAACTTGACAAAATACTGTAGTTCTACGTTCTATATCTAACGTTTGTTTCCTCTGGATGTAGCCTAATGCAGGGACTGGCGAATAACAATTTTATTGAAAGGGGTTGCCAAACTTCCAAAAACTAGAGTCTTCTGAAATCTCAACATATATTTTTTCATCCAATCTTCATGATACTTTCAAGTAATGATCAGTACACCAATCCCACTTGGATGCTCAACTTTCATTCTCCTACGTTGAAGCATTCGTTTGCAGTAACAGTTTGAATTTTTAGGTTTCACTCTGTTTTCTCCTATATTGACAAATGTAGTTCAAACTCTAAATCATACACGGTTTGGGCTAGCTTCTTGAAACTTGACACAATAAAGTAGTTCTACATTCTATCCCTAAGGTTTGTTTCCTCTTGATGTAGCCTTCAGCACAGACTGGCGAATAACACTTACAATGAAAGGCGTTGTTAGGCTGCCAAAATCTAGAGTCTCCGGAATCTCAACACATATTTTTTTCCGACCTTAATGATACTTTCAAGTAATGAGCAGTACACCAATCAAACTTGGATGCCCAAGTTTCATTCTCCTAGGTTGATGCATTCGTTTGCAGTAACAGTTTGAATTTCTAGGTTTCACTCTGTTTTCTCCTATATTGACAGATGCAGCTAGAACTGTAATTCAAACACGGTTTGTGCTAGCTTCTTGAAAC
Organism: Callospermophilus lateralis; assembly: GCF_048772815.1. Taxonomy (NCBI): domain Eukaryota; kingdom Metazoa; phylum Chordata; class Mammalia; order Rodentia; family Sciuridae; genus Callospermophilus; species Callospermophilus lateralis. Next base: position 18,636 of record NW_027511075.1, read on the forward strand.
TTGACACAATAAAGTAGTTCTACGTTCTATCTCTAAGGTTTGTTTCCTCTTGATGTAGCCTAAAGCCCAGACTGGCGAATAACACTTATATTGAAAATGGTTGCCAAACTTTCAAAAAACTAGTCTCCTGAAATCTCAACATATATTTTTTCATCCAATCTTCATGATACTTTCAAGTAATGATCAGTACACCAATCCCACTTGGATGCTCAAGTTTCATTCTCCTACGTTGAAGCATTCGTTTGCAGTAACAGTTTGAATTTTTAGGTTTCACTCTGTTTTCTCCTATATTGACAAATGTAGTTCAAACTCTAAATCATACACCGTTTGGGCTAGCTTCTTGAAACTTGACACAATAAAGTAGTTCTACATTCTATCCCTAAGGTTTGTTTCCTCTTGATGTAGCCTTCAGGACAGACTGGCGAATAACACTTACAATGAAAGGCGTTGTTAGGCTGCCAAAAAACTAGAGTCTCCTGAAATCTCAACACATATTTTTTTCCGACCTTAATGATACTTTCAAGTAATGAGCAGTACACCAATCAAACTTGGATGCCCAAGTTTCGTTCTCCTAGGTTGATGCATTCGTTTGCAGTAACAGTTTGAATTTCTAGGTTTCACTCTGTTTTCTCCTATATTGACAAATGCAGCTAGAACTCTAAATCAAACACGGTTTGTGCAAGCTTCTTGAAACTTGACACAATAAAGTAGTTCTACGTTCTATCTCTAAGGTTTGTTTCCTCTTGATGTAGCCTAAAGCAGGGACTGGCGAATAACATTTATATTGAAAGGGGTTGCCAAACTTTCAATAAACTAGAGTCTCTTGAAATCTCAACATATATTTTTTCATCCAATCTTCATGATACTTTCAAGTAATGATCAGTACACATTTCCCACTTGGATGCCCAAGTTTTGTTCTTCTAGGTTGAAGCATTCGTTTGCAGGAACAGTTTGAATTTTTAGGTTTCACTCTGTTTTCTCCTATATTGACAGAGGCAGTTAGAACTTTAAATCAAACACGGTTTGTGCTAGCTACTTGAAACATGACACAATAAAGTACTTCTACGTTCTATCTCTAAGGTTTGTTTCCTCTTGATGTAGCCTTCAGCACAGACTGGCGAATAACACTTACAATGAAAGGCGTTGTTAGGCTGCCAAAAAACTAGAGTCTCCTGAAATCTCAACACATATTTTTTTTCCGACCTTAATAATACTTTCAAGTAATGAGCAGTACACCAATCAAACTTGGATGCCCAAGTTTCGTTCTCCTAGGTTCATGCATTCGTTTGCAGTAACAGTTTGAATTTCTAGGTTTCACTCTGTTTTCTCCTATATTGACAGATGCAGCTAGAACTCTAAATCAAACACGGTTGTGCTAGCTTCTTGAAACTTGACACAATAAAGTAGTTCTACGTTCTATCTCTAAGGTTTGTTTCCTCTTGATGTAGCCTAAAGCAGGGACTGCTGAATAACACTTATATTGAAAGGGGTTGCCAAACTTTCAAAAAACTAGAGTCTCCTGAAATCTCAACATATATTTTTTCATCCAAACTTCATGATACTTTCAAGTAATGATCAGTACACCATTCCCACTTGGATGCCCAAGTTTTGTTCTTCTAGGTTGAAGCATTCGTTTGCAGGAACAGTTTGAATTTTTAGGTTTCACTCTGTTTTCTCCTATATTGACAAATGTAGTTCAAACTCTAAATCATACACGGTTTGGGCTAGCTTCTTGAAACTTGACACAATAAAGTAGTTCTACATTCTATCCCTAAGGTTTGTTTCCTCTTGATGTAGCCTTAAGCAGAGACTGGCGAATAACACATTCAATAAAAGGCGGTGTTAGGCTGCCAAAAAACTACTGTCTCCTGAAATCTCATCATATATTTTTTCTTCCGATCTTCATGATACTTTCAAGTAATGAGCAGTGCACCAATCAAACTTGGATGCCCAAGTTTCGTTCTCCTAGGTTGAAGCATTTGTTTGCAGGAATAGTTTGAATTTTTAGGTTTCACTCTGTTTTGTCCTATATTGACAGATGCAGTTCGAACTCTAAATCAAACACGGTTTTTGCTAGCTTCTTGAAACTTGACAAAATACTGTAGTTCTACATTCTATCTCTAAGGTTTGTTTCCTCTTGATGTACCCTAATGCAGGGATTGGCGAATAACACTTTTATTGAAAGGGGTTGCCAAACTTCCAAAAACTAGAGTCTTCTGAAATCTCAACATATATTTTTTCATCCAATCTTCATGATACTTTCAAGTAATGATCAGTACACCAAACCTACTTGGATGCTCAAGTTTCATTCTCCTACGTTGAAGCAATCGTTTGCAGTAACAGTTTGAATATTTAGGTTTCACTCTGTTTTCTCCTATATTGACAAATGTAGTTCAAACACTAAATCATACACGGTTTGGGCTAGCTTCTCGAAACTTGACACAATAAATTAGTTCTACGTTCTATCTCTAAGGTTTGTTTCCTCTTGATGTAGCCTAAAGCAGGGACTGGCGAATAACACTTATATTGAAAGGGGTTGCCAAACTTTCAAAAAACTAGAGTCTCCTGAAATCTCAACATATATTTTTTCATCCAATCTTCATGATACTTTCAAGTAATGATCAGTACACCATTCCCACTTGGATGCCCAAGTTTTGTTCTTCTAGGTTGAAGCATTCGTTTGCAGGAACAGTTTGAATTTTTAGGTTTCACTCTGTTTTCTCCTATATTGACAGATGCAGTTAGAACTTTAAATCAAACACGGTTTGTGCTAGCTACTTTAAACATGACACAATAAAGTAGTTCTACGTTCTATCCCTAAGGTTTGTTTCCTCTTGATGTAGCCTTAAGCAGAGACTGGCGAATAACACATTCAATGAAAGGCATTGTTAGGCTGCCAAAAAACTACAGTCTCCTGAAATCTCATCATATATTTTTTCTTCCGACCTTCATGATACTTTCAAGTAAGGAGCAGTGCACCAATCAAACTTGGATGCCCAAGTTTCTTCTCCTAGGTTGAAGCATTCGTTTGCAGGAACAGTTTGAATTTTTAGGTTTCACTCTGTTTTGTCCTATATTGACAGATGCAGTTCGAACTCTAAATCAAACACGGTTTGTGCTAGCTTCTTGAAACTTGACAAAATACTGTAGTTCTACGTTCTATCTCTAAGGTTTGTTTCCTCTTGATGTAGCCTAATGCAGGGATTGGCGAATAACACTTTTATTGAAAGGGGTTGCCAAACTTCCAAAAACTAGAGTCTTCTGAAATCTCAACATATATTTTTTCATCCAATCTTCATGATACTTTCAAGTAATGATCAGTACACCAATCCCACTTGGATGCTCAAGTTTCATTCTCCTACGTTGAAGCAATCGTTTGCAGTAACAGTTTGAATTTTTAGGTTTCACTCTGTTTTCTCCTATATTGACAAATGTAGTTCAAACTCTAAATCATACACGGTTTGGGCTAGCTTCTTGAAACTTGACACAATAAAGTAGTACTACGTTCTATCACTAAGGTTTGTTTCCTCTTGATGTAGCCTAAAGCAGGGACTGGCGAATAACACTTATATTGAAAGGGGTTGCCAAACTTTCAAAAAACTAGAGTCTCCTGAAATCTCAACATATATTTTTTCATCCAATCTTCATGATACTTTCAAGTAATGATCAGTACACCATTCCCACTTGGATGCCCAAGTTTTGTTCTTCTAGGTTGAAGCATTCGTTTGCAGGAACACTTTGAATTTTTAGATTTCACTCTGTTTTCTCCTATATTGACAGATGCAGTTAGAACTATAAATCAAACACGGTTTGTGCTAGCTACTTGAAACATGACACAATAAAGTAGTTCTACGCTCTATCTCTAAGGTTTGTTTCCTCTTGATGTATCCTTCAGCACAGACTGGCGAATAACACTTACAATGAGAGGCATTGTTAGGCTGCCAAAAAAATAGAGTCTCCTGAAATCTCAATACATACTTTTTTCCGACCTTAATGATACTTTCAAGTAATGAGCAGTACACCAATCAAACTTGGATGCCCAAGTTTCGTTCTCCTAGGTTGATGCATTCGTTTGCAGTAACAGTTTGAATTTCTAGGTTTCACTCTGTTTTCTCCTATATTGACAGATGCAGCTAGAACTCTAAATCAAACACGGTTTGTGTAGCTTCTCGAAACCTGACAAAATAAAGTAGTTCTACATTCTATCCCTAAGGTTTGTTTCCTCTTGATGTAGCCTTCAGCACAGACTGGAGAATAACACTTACAATGAGAGGCATTGTTAGGCTGCCAAAAAACTAGAGTCTCCTGAAATCTCAACACATATTTTTTTCCGACCTTAATGATACTTTCAAGTAATGAGGAGTACACCAATCAAACTTGGATGCCCAAGTTATGTTCTCCTAGGCTGATGCATTCGTTTGCAGTAACAGTTTGAATTTCTAGGTTTCACTCTGTTTTCTCCTATATTGACAGATGCAGCTAGAACTCTAAATCAAACACGGTTTGTGCTAGCTTCTTGAAACTTGACACAATAAAGTAGTTCTACGTTCTATCTCTAAGGATTGTTTCCTCTTAATGTAGCCTAAAGCAGGGACTGGCGAATAACACTTATATTGAAAGGGGTTGCCAAACTTTCAAAAAACTAGAGTCTCCTGAAATCTCAACATATATTTTTTCATCCAATCTTCATGATACATTCAAGTAATGATCAGTACACCATTCCCACTTGGATGCCCAAGTTTTGTTCTTCTAGGATGAAGCATTCGTATGCAGGAACAGTTTGAATTTTTAGGTTTCACTCTGTTTTCTCCTATATTGACAGATGCAGTTAGAACTTTAAATCAAACACGGTTTGTGCTAGCTACTTGAAGCATGACACAATAAAGTTGTTCTACGTTCTATCTCTAAGGTTTGTTTCCTCTTGACGTAGCCTTCAGCACAGACTGGCGAATAACACTTACAATGAGAGGCGTTGTTAGGCTGCCAAAAAACTAGAGTCTCCTGAAATCTCAACACATATTTTTTTTCCGACCTTAATGATACTTTCAAGTAATGAGCAGTACACCAATCAAACTTGGATGCCCAAGTTTCGTTCTCCTAGGTTGATGCATTCGTTTGCAGTAACAGTTTGAATTCTAGGTTTCACTCTGTTTTCTCCTATATTGACAGATGCGGCTAGAACTCTAAATCAAACACGGTTTGTGCTAGCTACTTGAAACATGACACAATAAAGTAGTTCTACGTTCTATCTCTAAGGTTTGTTTCCTCTTGATGTAGCCTTCAGCACAGACTGGCGAATAACACTTACAATGAAAGGTGTTGTAAGCCTGCCAAAAAACTAGAATCTCCTGAAATCTCAACACATATTTTTTTTCCGACCTTAATGATACTTTCAAGTAATGAGCAGTACACCAATCAAATTTGGATGCCCAAGTTTCGTTCTCCTAGGTTGATGCATTCGTTTGCAGTAACAGTTTGAATTTCTAGGTTTCACTCTGTTTTCTCCTATATTGACAGATGCAGCTAGAACTCTAAATCAAACACGGTTTGTGCTAGCTTCTTGAAACTTGACACAATAAAGTAGTTCTACGTTCTATCTCTAAGGTTTGTTTCCTCTTGATGTAGCCTAAAGCAGGGACTGCTGAATAACACTTATATTGAAAGGGGTTGCCAAACTTTCAAAAAACTAGAGTCTCCTGAAATCTCAACATATATTTTTTCATCCAATCTTCATGATACTTTCAAGTAATGATCAGTACACCATTCCCACTTGGATGCCCAAGTTTTGTTCTTCTAGGTTGAAGCATTCGTTTGCAGGAACAGTTTGAATTTTTAGGTTTCACTCTGTTTTCTCCTATATTGACAAATGTAGTTCAAACTCTAAATCATACACGGTTTGGGCTAGCTTCTTGAAACTTGACACAATAAAGTAGTTCTACATTCTATCCCTAAGGTTTGTTTCCTCTTGATGTAGCCTTAAGCAGAGACTGGCGAATAACACATTCAATGAAAGGCGTTGTTAGGCTGCCAAAAAACTACAGTCTCCTGAAATCTCATCATATATTTTTTCTTCCGATCTTCATGATAATTTCAAGTAATGAGCAGTGCACCAATCAAACTTGGATGCCCAAGTTTCGTTCTCCTAGGTTGAAGCATTCGTTTGCAGGAACAGTTTGAATTTTTAGGTTTCACTCTGTTTTGTCCTATATTGACAGATGCAGTTCGAACTCTAAATCAAACACGGTTTTTGCTAGCTTCTTGAAACTTGACAAAATACTGTAGTTCTACGTTCTATCTCTAAGGTTTGTTTCCTCTTGATGTAGCCTAATGCAGGGATTGGCGAATAACACTTTTATTGAAAGGGGTTGCCAAACTTCCAAAAACTAGAGTCTTCTGAAATCTCAACATATATTTTTTCATCCTATCTTCATGATACTTTCAAGTAATGATCAGTACACCAATCCCACTGGGATGCTCAAGTTTCATTCTCCTAAGTTGAAGCAATCGTTTGCAGTAACAGTTTGAATATTTAGGTTTCACTCTGTTTTCTCCTATATTGACAAATGTAGTTCAAACTCTAAATCATACACGGTTTGGGCTAGCTTCTCGAAACTTGACACAATAAAGTAGTTCTACGTTCTATCTCTAAGGTTTGTTTCCTCTTGATGTAGCCTAAAGCAGGGACTGGCGAATAACACTTATATTGAAAGGGGTTGCCAAACTTTCAAAAAACTAGAGTCTCCTGAAATCTCAACATATATTTTTTCATCCAATCTTCATGATACTTTCAAGTAATGATCAGTACACCATTCCCACTTGGATGCCCAAGTTTTGTTCTTCTAGGTTGAAGCATTCGTTTGCAGGAACAGTTTGAATTTTTAGGTTTCACTCTGTTTTCTCCTATATTGACAGATGCAGTTAGAACTTTAAATCAAAGACGGTTTGTGCTAGCTACTTTAAACATGACACAATAAAGTAGTTCTACGTTCTATCCCTAAGGTTTGTTTCCTCTTGATGTAGCCTTAAGCAGAGACTGGCGAATAACACATTCAATGAAAGGCATTGTTAGGCTGCCAAAAAACTACAGTCTCCTGAAATCTCATCATATATTTTTTCTTCCGACCTTCATGATACTTTCAAGTAATGAGCAGTGCACCTATCAAACTTGGATGCCCAAGTTTCGTTCTCCTAGGTTGAAGCATTCGTTTGCAGGAACAGTTTGAATTTTAAGGTTTCACTCTGTTTTGTCCTATATTGACAGATGCAGTTCGAACTCTAAATCAAACACGGTTTGTGCTAGCTTCTTGAAACTTTACAAAATACTGTAGTTCTACGTTCTATCACTAAGGTTTGTTTCCTCTTGATGTAGCCTAATGCAGGGATTGGCGAATAACACTTTTATTGAAAGGGGTTGCCAAACTTAAAAAAAACTAGAGTCTTCTGAAATCTCAACATATATTTTTTCATCCAATCTTCATGATACTTTCAAGTAATGATCACTACACCAATCCCACTTGGATGCTCAAGTTTCATTCTCCTACTTTGAAGCAATCGTTTGCAGTAACAGTTTGAATTTTTAGGTTTCACTCTGTTTTCTCCTATATTGACAAATGTAGTTCAAACTCTAAATCATACACGGTTTGGGCTAGCTTCTTGAAACTTGACAGATTAAAGTAGTTCTACATTCTATCTCTAACGTTTGTTTCCTCTTGATGTAGCCTAAAGCAGGGACTGGCGAATAACACTTATATTGAAAGGGGTTGCCAAACTTTCAAAAAACTAGAGTCTCCTGAAATCTCAACATATATTTTTTCATCCAATCTTCATGATACTTTCAAGTAATGATCAGTACACCATTCCCACTTGGATGCCCAAGTTTTGTTCTCCTAGGTTGATGCATTCGTTTGCAGTAACAGTTTGAATTTCTAGGTTTCACTATGTTTTCTCCTATATTGACAGATGCAGCTAGAACTCTAAATCAAACACGGTTTGTGTAGCTTCTCGAAACTTGACACAATAAAGTAGTTCTACGTTCTATCTCTAAGGTTTGTTTCCTCTTGATGTAGCCTTCAGCACAGACTGGCGAATAACACTTACAATGAGAGGCGTTGTTAGGCTGCCAAAAAACTAGAGTCTCCTGAAATCTCAACATATATTTTTTTTCCGACCTTAATGATACTTTCAAGTAATGAGCAGTACACCAATCAAACTTGGATGCCCAAGTTTCGTTCTCCTAGGTTGATGCATTCGTTTGCAGTAACAGTTTGAATTTCTAGGTTTCACTCTGTTTTCTCCTATATTGACAGATGCAGCTAGAACTCTAAATCAAACACGGTTTGTGCTAGCTTCTTGCAACTTGACACAATAAAGTAGTTCTACGTTCTATCTCTAAGGTTTGTTTCCTCTTGATGTAGCCTAAAGCAGGGACTGGCGAATAACACTTATATTGAAAGGGGTTGCCAATCTTTCAAAAAACTAGAGTCTCCTGAAATCTCAACATATATTTTTTCATCCAATCTTCATGATACATTCAAGTAATGATCAGTACACCATTCCCAATTGGATGCCCAAGTTTTGTTCTTCTAGGATGAAGCATTCGTTTGCAGGAACAGTTTGAATTTTTAGGTTTCACTCTGTTTTCTCCTATATTGACAGATGCAGTTAGAACTTTAAATCAAACACGGTTTGTGCTAGCTACTTGAAACATGACACAATAAAGTAGTTCTACGTTCTATCTCTAAGGTTTGTTTCCTCTTGATGTAGCCTTCAGCACAGACTGGCGAATAACACTTACAATGAAAGGCGTTGTTAGGCTGCCAAAAAACTAGAGTCTCCTGAAATCTCAACACATATTTTTTTCCGACCTTAATGATAATTTCAAGTAATGAGCAGTACACCAATCAAACTTGGATGCCCAAGTTTCGTTCTCCTAGGTTGATGCATTCGTTTGCACTAACAGTTTGAATTTCTAGGTTTCACTCTGTTTTCTCCTATATTGACAGATGCAGCTAGAACTCTAAATCAAACACGGTTTGTGCTAGCTTCTTGCAACTTGACACAATAAAGTAGTTCTACGTTCTATCTCTAAGGTTTTTTCCTCTTGATGTAGCCTAAAGCAGGGACTGGCGAATAACACTTATATTGAAAGGGGTTGCCAAACTTTCAAAAAACTAGAGTCTCCTGAAATCTCAACATATATTTTTTCATCCAATCTTCATGATACATTCAAGTAATGATCAGTACACCATTCCCACTTGGATGCCCAAGTTTTGTTCTTCTAGGATGAAGCATTCGTTTGCAGGAACAGTTTGAATTTTTAGGTTTCACTCTGTTTTCTCCTATATTGACAGATGCAGTTAGAACTTTAAATCAAACACGGTTTGTGCTAGCTACTTGAAACATGACACAATAAAGTAGTTCTACGTTCTATCCCTAAGGTTTGTTTCCTCTTGATGTAGCCTTAAGCAGAGACTGGCGAATAACACATTCAATGAAAGGCGTTGTTAGGCTGCCAAAAAACTACAGTCTCCTGAAATCTCATCATATATTTTTTCTTCCGACCTTCATGATACTTTCAAGTAAGGAGCAGTGCACCAATCAAACTTGGATGCCCAAGTTTCGTTCTCCTAGGTTGAAGCATTCATTTGCAGGAACAGTTTGAATTTTTAGGTTTCATTCTGTTTTGTCCTATATTGACAGATGCAGTTCGAACTCTAAATCAAACACGGTTTGTGCTAGCTTCTTGAAACTTGACAAAATACTGTAGTTCTACGTTCTATCTCTAAGGTTTGTTTCCTCTTCATGTAGCCTAATGGAGGGACTGGCGAATAACACTTTTATTGAAAGGGGTTGCCAAACTTCCAAAACTAGTGTCTTCTGAAATCTCAACATATATTTTTTCATCCAATCTTTATGAAACTTTCAAGTAATGAATCAGTACACCAATCCCACTTGGATGCTC
>NW_027511076.1:0-28591 GCF_048772815.1 Callospermophilus lateralis
AATGAACATGAGGCAGCAGTGCTGAATTCTCTCTTTGTAAGTAAACTGTGGCCACTGGGGGCTAAGGGTATTCCCATGTGGACTGGGAAGCCATTTGGTCATCCTCCACTTTTCGTGGAGTTTCTTGCTGCTGCACTGGGACTTTGGCATTTCCTTCATGAAAAAAAAGAAGTTCAACTAGGACACAGTCCTGGAGGCAATTCTTTCATGTGTGGTTGGTCAGGGTCTGCAGGAGAATGCATCAACCAGGCTTCTATCCCACATAGCTTGGCCCCATGTCCATAGTAACCTGATTCTAAACATTGCCCGGAAACATCTCCATATAACCAGAAGCCTTTACATGGAAGGGTTTGCTGGCTGCACCATGTAAGTCACAAGCCATTTGGGATCCAATGGCAGATCCACATGGCCCCACCACAAATTTTTTATCACACACCTGCCTTCCACTGCTCTAGGCCCACTACTCAGCAGGTTCCAACATACTGGCATCTCTGTTCTACACCATTTTCATGAAACCCACTCAATCAAGGCACTGTCTTGCATATTTACGATCAGCAACAGGACATCCAAAGTTTCTCCAGTGCCACCTGGTCATGGGAATTTCAAAAATTTCATGGTATTTATCTAGGCATTTTTCAAGGATGACGTTGCAGGCACTGTGGGTTTCAATTCATTCAGGAACCTTTAAATGGTGAGGAGGCTCATTTCAATGAATGCTCTGTAGAACTCTCACAGGCAAGGCTTCCCAAAGAGTGGCCAAAATGTCACATGAAGCCAGGCCTATTGAGGTCTACAATGTGACGTCCATGGGTGTTGTGACTCTCAACAATGGCTGGCAAGTCTTTCAGAATTAAATCATGTGATCTTCTGGCTTAGATACCCAGGGCTCTGTGGAAAGCCACCCTGGGCCTAGATCTCAGTTTCCAAGGGTGATTCTCATGGGTGGACTCCTAAAATCCCAACAAAATTCATGGCAATACTTCTCTGAATTCAGTCTCTAAGGGGAATCACACCAGAGTTCAAGCCCAGGTGGTCCCAGTCATGTCTTCCAACCGAACACAAATGACCAAAATTAAAACCAAAACCCTCCCATATGGCCCTCATCTTCTTCCATATAGACACTAATCACAACCTCTGGCTGAAGGTTTCCATGAGTGGCGGAGTCCAAGAGAGTGTCCAAAATAACTCCCTTGCCCCTCATTGGCGTAAATTAAGGGTGGCCTGGACACCCTTCATGTGAAAGAGGAGTGATCAAATATGCTAGACGTTAATACTTCTATGCTTCTCCAATTTGTGGAAAACTGAGTGTCAGGTATATATTTTTATGTGATTTGCAGTCATGAGAAAACACAAGCTCCTCTGCAGGTCTTTGAAGAACCCATATGACCCAAAGGATCCCTATTCTCACTTGATGGAGTTCAAGAACTTTAAAGAGGAAGGCGACAGACTTCATCCACAAGGACTGCTTTTTGGCCATTTTGGTTTTGGATGCACACATGGGATCTCTCTTTACATCCACCACGTGCTGAGTATCTAAGCCACAACCTCACACAGGGCCAAGAGGCTGATTCAGACACATTCCTTTTCAAAGCAATTAAGCAAAGAGCCACAGGTGATCCATATTCATTTCCATTTGAAAACTGTTTTCTTCACGCTTCACAAAGGGGTGGCATGAGGCAAAGACCTTCCTGACATTCAGGGCAACAGAACATTAGGTTAGCAAACGGCCCAAAGCAGTGTTTCTCCACTGAGACTTTCCTGGTCACACTGATATCTGAATTTTCTGAGACGCTCGCCATTCCCTTCAGCTATCCAGTACATGGCCATGTCACAGAGCTTGGAGGTGGTACATAACTTGGTCACAAAATCATGAGCCTATTCTGGAGAGTGGCCAGAATTCAGGAAGAAAACAGGAACTTAGGAAGATAGCAGGTGTTACCCATCCATAAGGCAAGCCGCATTCCTTTCATACATTGGGCAGAAAGAATTCTGGTAAGCTTTCTACTAGCCTGGACACATCCTTTGATGCATTCTCTTTTCTAATGTCTACAACCATGGACACAGTGGGATACACAGACATAAAAACACTCGCCTTGTCAAATCACTTGTTAGAAATCGTCCACTCCAAACCAAACAAACTGCCTTTCCTACCTATTCTCAGAACATGAGACAAAATCACAAACACACACTCACACCCACAAATTCACCTCCTTTCCCAAAGTAGGTCTCTGACTATCGGGTGTGACCTCTGACTGGTGGGCCGTACTATGTTCCCATCAAATGGCCTGTTCTGTCTCAGATCTGGTTTCCTTGGCCAACTCTGTGAAGTTGTCAGGAGACAACGGTGAGCCACTTCCTGCTTACTCAGGAAAGGCCACTCTTCAGAGCTTTCCTGGCATTTGGCCATCCTCACATCAGTAGATACCAAGAAAGACTGACTCTGTCTTTGGTAAATCAAAAGAAGTGAGACCACTGGGACTGGGCCTGGGACTAGATTTGTGTGCCTGGATGCCTGGATCCCAAGTTCAGAGAGTTCCATCACCAAGAATGTGAGGTGAGGTCACTTCCTTCAGGAACTGAATGAGGTCAATGCCTTGGCAAGCACGTTGTCCTAACATTTGCTTCCAAAGGTCCCATGAAATGGAGGCTGTCCCTAATTCCTTTGACACTTTCACAAGTTAGAATGGTATATCAAACATTGGTAACCGGGAACAGCTCTCCACAGAGGCCTCGTTTGGTCCTTCTTCTCTACATAAAGAAGAGAGAGGCTGATTCAGACACATCCCTTCATGCTGACCAGGTTGTTTGCAATGAAAGATGACTTTTGCTCTCTCAGTTCCTTCATAGGTGCCTACAACTTCTCTAGGGATCATTTGCGCATAGACCTTTGAGTTTCTCAGCAGTTGGAAGATCCCCTAAATTCCTGTATTTTAAGACCAACTCTGTCCTTGCTCTTCTCTAAAGTTAGATTGAGGGAACAGTGTATGGTTAGGGTTAATAACAGGTTTGATTTGGAATAGAAATCATTCTGCTGGATGAATAATGGTATTGGGAACCTGCGATATTTTCAAGAATATATAGGTAAAATATATGAATCTGAAAACAAAAATCTAGGTAAGATTTGAAGCCCAGAAGGGCATTGGGCCCTTGATTGGGTATTAAGCATAGGACCTTGTAACTTGGATGATTGATTTTCAAAAAGAACTTCCAGTCAAAATGGATAGTCAGTAGTATTAGGAAGATAGTCGGTATGTTTATAAAGGAGAGTGAGTATAGGGTTTGGACCAAAAGTTCTTTAGCTATAGGGTTTCGGGTATTGAGTGAATGTAAATGTCAGCACATGTGAAGAATTAATCACAATGATGAACTGGGGAAACTATGTAGGAATGCAGATATCAATAGAGACTTTAGGAAATCTGGCAAAGTATAGTTGGTAGTGAAATGTTAATAAAATAGATTCTTGTCACTTCCTGTTTTTCTGTATGCTTAATAAAACACTGTTGAAATCTTGAGAAGTGATTTCTAATCTTTTTCCCAGAATGTGCTGTCCCCAACTGCCAAACTTCAGAATGTACTCCCTCACCCAGTTGCACGCAAACTGCTCACCCGCCCAGGCCCATCAATAAACTTTCCTCCCTGCCCTCTTCAAGGAAAGTATATAAGCTCTGCTTAAGCTGTTCTCAGGGTTCTCTGCTCTATTCAAATGAGCTCTGAGCCCCAGCATGCTGGACCCCCAATAAACCCTTTGTTTTTGCATGAGAGAGTCTCTTGGTGGTCTCTTCCCCCAATGCTCTTCCGATATTTATATATGGAGGTTCCACCGAAATCCAGCAGTGGTGAACGAGAGACCCCAATGGGCTACTCTCAGGGTAAGTAAGGCACCTCTTTCTGGTTTCAGGTTTCAGGTTAGGGCTTGGCAAAATGGCTGTCGATGAAGTGTGTGAGCTCTCTTTGATGGTGGCTGGCAGACGTGTCACAGAGCCACAAGCCAAGTCCCTGGGGGACGCCACAGAGGACTCGGGAATCGAGGAATAATAGTCTCCTCGACTCAGTGATACTTTGTTTCAGATTCGGTATTGCCAGCCCATCGGGTTTTGCCACCTTCTCAGTCTTGGTCTCAGTGTTGGACGTCCATTGCCTGTCTTTATTGTTTTCTCTTGTCTGTGTCCTGTGTCCTTGCTTTTACTGTTTGTGTATCTTTCATTATGGGACAGATCACTTCAATGCCTCTGTCCCTGACCCTTGATCTATGGACCAAAGTCCGCTTAAGGGCTCAGAATGTTTCTTTTTCAGTAAAACGCTGGACCTGGCAGACTCTGTGTGCCACAGAATGGCCCACCTTTGGATTCTGATGGCCCCTAGAAGGATCTTTCTACTTCCCACTAATTTAAAAAGACAGAGATATTGTCTTACAGCCAGGGCCACATAGCCATACTGATAAACAGGAATATACCTTAACTTGGCAGGACCTCTGCAAATCTCCTCCTCCGTGGGTGAAGCCTTTCCTTGCTGTGTCCCCGTTCCTACTCCTTCCCCCACGATCTCTCAACCCCTCTGCTCCTCCTCCTCCTCCACCCTCTGTTCTCCCTGAGTCACAAGATTTGACTCTACTGGACTCTCGTTCCCCTCCTTATCTTCTACCCTTGTCCCACAACCCCCAACACCCTCTAAGTGATTCTCCAGCTGCTGACTCAGCCTCTCCGCAATTGGAGGAAGCTAAGCCAGCCCAGGGCCCTCCAGATAACTCCCCTGCGTCACACACAGCCCCTCCTCCCCTAGAGAAAGCTGGAGTTGCTAAAGAAACTCGCAGGTGGCAAATGATTGAAAACCCTGGAACTCCCGTGTTGCTTCCCTCCATCCCTAAGGACCAATGATTGACGATGGCCATAGGGAAAAAATGCAAGCCTACCAGTATTGGCCTTCTCCTCTTCAGACCTATATAAATGGAAAAATAACAATCCTCCTTTTACCGAGGACCCAACCTGGCTCTCAGGTCTGGTGAAGTCATTGATGTTTTCACACCAACCTACTTGAGATGACTGCCAACAACTCCTAGGGACTCTCTTCATGACAGAGGAACAAAAGAGAATCCTCCTGGATGCTAGAAAAAAGTATCCTCGGACCAAATGCGTGACCGACAAAACTTCCCAATATATTCAAAGCCGGCTTTCTCTTGAAACGACCCAACTGGGACCCCAACACCTTTGAAGGTAGGGAGCATCTGTCCACTTATCGCCGGGCTCTAATAGTGGGTATCTTAGTGGCCGCTAGGTGACCAACTAATTTGGCCAAGGTAAGAGAGATTATTTAAGGGCCTGATGAATCTCCCTCTATGTTCCTAGAGATAATTATGTAGGTATATAAGAGACATACTCCTTTCGATCCTCAGGCAGAGGATCAAAAGGCATCTGTCACAATGGCCTTTATTGGGAAAGCTGCCCTGGATATTAAAAGAAAGTTACAATGCTTAGATGGATTACAAGATATGACTTTGAGGGATTTAGTCAGAGAACCCGAGAAGGTATACTTTAAGAAAGAAACTGAGGAAGAGAAGGGAGCTGAGTGAGGATAAAAGAAACAAAAGACAGACTAAGGCATTGACTAAGGTCCTGGTCACAACAACAAATAGGCCAGAAATTAAGAAACAGAGAGACAGGAAGGGATACCTGGGCACACACTAGAGGCCACCCCTGGCCTCAGATCAATGTGCCTACTCTAAAGAAAAAGGACACTGGGCCAAAGAGTGCCCTAGAAAGAGACAGCCATGCCAGCCAGATATTCTGACTCTGGAGTAATACTAAGAAAGTCCGGGCTCAGATCCTCTCCCTGACCTCAAGGTAACTTTTGAAGTGGAGGGGAACACAATAAACTTTGAAGTAGATGCAGGGGGAATATACTCAGCCCGTAAGGCCCATTGGGCCCTCTACCGAATAAAAGGTCTCTAATTCAAGAGTCTAACAGAAGTAAATATCGGGCTTTGACAACTAAGAGGACCATGGACCAGGGAAAAGGAAAAATCCATCACTCCTTCCTAGTAATCCCTGGCCCCATTGATGGGCAGAGTTCTGCTCACCAAGCTCTGGGCCAAAATAACTTTTAACCCTGAAGGCCCCCAAGTGGAATTTTTTAATCCTTCAGTAACTACTCCTATAATCATGGCTCTAACTATGTCAGTAGCAAATGTTCATCAACTCACTCACCTTTGTTCAAAGAAACTGCATTCATTCGTGAAGGATCAAGAACACAGTTTTCCACTAACCTACTCACAGAAAAAGGAAATAACTGAATGGGTAACAAAAGCCTGTCAGGTCCATTAATTGGTTAAAGCTTACACTTCCAAGCTTCCTGCAGGAAAGCACCTATGAGGAACCAGACGAGGACATTTCTGGGAAGTGGACTTTACTGAAATTAAGCCAGTAAGGTATGGACTTAAATAACTCCTAGTCTTTGAACATACATTTTCAGGATGTATTGAAGCCTTCCCCACACACACACAAAAAAAGAAATAAAAAAGAAGAAAAAAGAAACATTGCAAATGGTTGTAAAGAAGATCCTGGAAGATATTTATTCTCCCCTTGACGACCAGTAGTCTTAACCCTCATCAGCCCCTTAAGCTGCGATGGCTGATCACAAATCCTACTGGACACGAAGTATGGCCTATCTCGAATACAGCCAGCTTACGAACCTGGTGGCCATCTCTCCACCCAGTCATTTGTCAGCTGGCTATAGGTCTTTCCTATTGGGATATCCCTGATTAACAGGATCCCACTAAAATTCCATTAAATCCTTTCTGTACCATAGATAATGGAAACAAACATTATAGATGTAGGGACACGTGAGCCAGATGCAGGTTGGCTAGCCTAGATTACTATGTTTGCGCGGCAGACTATCAAAGCCACAAACAGTCATGGCTGTGGGGGGGGGGAGAGCAGACTTCTATTGTAAGTCATGGGGATGTGAGCATACAGGGACAGTCAGATGGAACCCAAACTCCTCATCAAATTCTGTACACAGCATTGGCCATATTACGAATTAGATAACCAAAACCGATGGCCCCCAGAGAGGTCTCTAGATCCTCAAATTCTGTGTGACCTTTTTAACTTCTGCAAGTGCTCAAAAGGGTGAAAGGAGATTCCGCTATGTGGAGGCCTTCTCTCTCCTTTGCTCACATCCTGAACTATGCTTCTCCAATAGATGCTCACCCTCAGCCTTGTGCTCCAGACTCTCTGCTGTCACTCCCACCTCAGCAACTTGATTTCTCCCCTCCAATATCTAGATCAAAAACCCAAATCTCGACTGGTTCTCAGACCATTGCTCCCTTGCTGAGGTTGCAGGTACTGAGGTACCACTCCATTCACTCACTTCTCTCCTCTCCTGTCAGTGCCCGCACCGGGTCCCACCCAGTCCTCTTACCACCTAATGCAAAGCTCAAACCCGCTGAGAAGAATCCTCAGACCCTAATACAAGATGTAATGAAAATGGCCTTTAATGTTGCTTTGTCATCACTAAAAACAGGTTACTAAGAATTTAAAGTCCCTCACAGGCTTTTTGGAATCTCACTCCCGTCTCCCCCTCTGTTCTATCTGTTCTACTGCTCAAGTTTTTGTTGCTATTAAGATCCCAAAGCCCTCTCCCAATATTCTTTTACATCTATCCTTCCTCATTCTCAGATCCACAGAGCTGCTCTTATCCCTGCCTTCCAAAATTTCCCCCTCTGTACCAGGCCCACAGAAAAGTCTTAACTGACCTTCTCCAGAAGTCTTCACCATGGCTGATTTAGGACTTTCAGCAAAAGAGTCCCTATAAAAGAGTTCACTGTAGATAAACTTCCTATTTTTGTGTTGCCCTGGTCTCCTTGGCAACTGGCTAAAAAATTCAGCACTCCTGATCTAGACACACCCTTACTAGTTTTTCACAAAATATTTGAAAAAAAGTCCTCTGGCCTTGAGCTGGGGCTTCACAGAGATGGCTACATTTCTAAGATAAAGAAGTTACAAACTGGGCTGTATGGAAACAGCTGGAAGGGGGAAAAAAAGAAAGGGAAGACACCCACACCCAGGTGTCCTTGAAAAGTTAACTTGCCCAAACTGAGGAAAAAAGAGAAACAAAAACTGCTTTTTGTGAACTTCTGCAGACTGTGAACTTCTGAGCCACTTCCCTTAAGTGTTGGGTACAAAATTCTGAAACTACGTAACTTGGGTTTCAGGGGATTAATTGATTACAACAGAAGCAATGCCCTCTGAATCTGGTTGAAACCAAAAAAGACTGTTTCCGTGTCTTTGGTGCTATCTTAGGTGCATTGCCTTGTCCGTCCCTATAACAGTATAATTCTATATACTTAAACATTGTTTATGTTTTCATGGAATGGTCAACAGATGTGATTAATTGTGAAATGGTGCAGATGTTTCCCAGAGTGCTCTATCATGACGCAGGTTCATCTGAAGATCAAAGAGGGGGACATACAACCCGGTTCCACTGGGAACATATGTCCCTCACCTTAGCCATTCTATTACGAATAGGAGTTGCTGCAGGGTTGGGCACAAGAACCACTGCTCTGGTCCATGGGACACAACAAGTGACCCAATTAGAAGCAGCAATAGATCAAAACTTAAAGATTTTAGTAACCTCCATCACAGCTTTGCAGGAATCTTTAACCTCTCTCTCTGAAGTTGTTTTACAGAACAGTCGAGGGTTGGACCTCCTTTTCATGACAGAGGGGGCCTTTGTGCTTCATTGAGGGAAGAATGTTGTTTTTATGTCGACAATACTGGAGTTGTAAAAAAATCTATGAGTAAATTAAAAAGATGCCTTGAAGAGCAACAACGAGAGAGAGAGGCACAGGTAGTTTGAGTCTTTTTTTACACAGTCCCCCTGGTTAATTACGTTTTTATCAACCCTGGCCGGTCCAATAATAATCCTCATAGTATTACTAACTATAAAACCCTGTTTCCTCAACCATGTAATTTCTTTTCTCCAAGCTCAAATTGGACAAATTAAAATTATGGTAATACCCCACTAGCAGACATAGAATGTGACACCCCACAAAGATCACTTTTATGATTAAAAGTAGCCAGAAAAAGAAGTGGGGAAAGAAAGGTTAATAAAATATGTACTTGTCACTTCCTGTTTTTCTGTACACTTAACGAAACACTGTTGAAATCTTGAGAACTCTTTGCTAATCTTGTTGCCAGAATGTGCTGTCCCCAATTGCCAAACTGCAGAATCTACTCCCTCACCCGGTTGAATAGAAACCTAAACTGTACTTGGATCATTGAATGTAGAAGAGAACATCCATTCAAAAAGTTATAGTCAGTTGGATTAGAAAGATAGTCAGTAAGTTTAGGAAGAAAAGTGAGTATAGGATTTGGAACAAAAGTTCTTTAGCAATAGGGTTTTGGTTAGAGAGTCAATGTAAACGTCAACACAAGTGAAGAGTCAGTCACAATGATGCACAGGGCAAAATATGTAGGAAAGCAGATATCAATGGAGACATTAGGATATCAGGAAAAGAATAAAGTGAGTGATGGGATTAGATATTTTCAACAGGGTTGAGGATGAATATATGAGCTTAGGATAAAACAAATATGAAGTCAACAATAGGATTGACATTTGATAGCATTAGCGTAGCCCAAGACAGTGTCCAAAATAAGCTCTGTTGCCCCTCATTTGCCTAAATTCCCAGTGGCCTGTACACCCTTCCTGTGTACCAGGAGTGATCAAATAGGCCTGCCCTTAATACTGCTCTGCTTCTCCAATTTGAGTCCTACTGAGTGTCGGGTACAGATTCTTTATGTGAATTGGAAAGATGAGAAAACTCAAGCACCTATTGGATAGCCTCTGAATAGATTTGAAGAACTCATTTGACCCAAAAGATCCCTATTCTCACTTGATGGAATTCAGGAACCTTACAGAGGAAGGCAAAATACTTCATCAACAATGACTGCTCTTTTTGCCATTTTGGATTTTATGCACCCATGGGATCTTTCTTTAGATCCATCAGGTGCTGAGAATCTAAGTCAAAGAATCACACTGGGCCAAGAGGCTGATTCACACACATCTCTTTCCAAATCAATTAAGGAAAGAGCCAAAGGTAAAGCATATTCATTTCCATTTGAAAAATCTTTCCTTCAGGATTCACAAAGGGTTGGCCTGAGACAAAGACATTCCTGACTCTCAGGGCAACAGAACAATAGGTAAGCAAATGGCCCAAAGCAGGGATTCTCCACTGAGACTTTACTGGTCACACTGATATCTGAGTTTTCTGAGATGCTCGCCATTCCATTCAGCCATCCAGTACATGGCCATGTCACAGAGCTTGGAGGTAGTACATATCTTGGACACAAAACCATGAGCCTATTCTGGAGATTGGCCATAATTCAGGAAGAAAACAGCAACTTAGGAAGGTAGCAGGTATCGCCCATCAATAAGGCAAGCCGCATTCAATTCATAAATTGTGCTGGATGAATGCTGGGAAGCTTTCTATGAGACAGGACACATCCATTGATGCATTCTCTTTTCTAATGTCTACAAGCACGGACACAGTGGGATACACAGACATAGAAACACTTGCATTGTCAAACGACTTACTAGAAACAGTTCACTCCAAACCAAACAAACCGCCTTTTCTAACTATTCTCAGAACATGAGACAAAACCACAAACCCACACCCGCAATGGCACCTCCTTCCCCCAAATAGGTCTGTGACTCTCCGGAGTGTGCTCTGACTGATGGGCCATACTATGATCCTCCGAAATGGCCTGACCTGTCTCAGATCTGGTCTTCTTGGCCAACAATGTGAAGTTGTTAGAAGCCAGGAGTGAGCCACTATCTGCTTTCTCAGGAAGAGCCCCTCTTCCGAGCTTTCCTGACATTTGGCCATCCTCACATCAGTAGGTATCAAGAAAGACTGACTCTGTCCTTTGAAAATCCAAAAAAGTGAGACCACTGGGACTAGAACTGAGACTGGCTCTGGGTGCCTGGCTTTCTGTATCCCAAGTTCAGAGAGTTCCATCACCATGGAAGTGAGATGAGATCACGTCCTTCAGGAAGTGAATGAGATCACTGCCTTGGCAACCACTTTGTCATAACAATTGCTCCCAACGGTCCCATGAGATGAGGGCTGCCCCTACTTCCTGTGACACTTTCACAAGTTAGAATGGTATATCACCCGTAGGCAAAAGGGAACAGCTCTCCACACAGGCCGGGTTTGGTCCATCTTCTCTACATTAAGAAGAGATAGGCTCATTCTGACTCAACCCTTAATTCTGACCAGGTTGTTTGCCATGGAAGATGATTTTTGCTCTCTCAGGTCTTACATAGCTGCCTACATCTTCTCCAGAGATCATTTCTGCATGGAGCTTTGAGGTTCTCAACAGATGGAAGATCCACTGCATTCCTGTATTGTAAGACCAACACTGTCCCTGCTCTTCTGTAAACATAGATGTGAATTGGAGTCATGAGAAAACCCACGAACCTATGGGATAGCCTCTGCAGAACTTTAAAGAATTCACTTGACCCAAATGATCCCTATTCTCACTTAATGGAGGTCAGGAACCTTACAGAGGAAGGCGAGAGACTCTATCCACCATGACAGTTCTTTTGTCCATTTTGGTTTTGGATGCACACATGGGATTTTTCTTTAGACCCATCATGTGCTGTGAATCTAAGCCACAGCCTCACATAGGGCCAAGAGGCTGATTCAGACACATCCATTTCCAAAGCAATTAACCGAAGAGGCACAGGTAATGACCATTCAATTCCATTTGAAAACAATTTTCTTCAGGCTTCACAAAGTGTGGCCTGAGGCAAAGACCTTCCTGACATTCAGGGCAACAGAATAGGTAAGCAAAAGGCCCAAAGCAGGGTTTCTCCACTGAGACTTTCTTGGGCATACTAATATCTGAGTTTTCTGAGATACTCACCATTCCCATCAGATATCCAGTACATGGCCATGTCACAGAGATGGAGGTGGTACATATCTTGGACACAAAATCATGAGCGTATTCTGGAGAGTGTCCAGAATTCAGGAAGAAAACAGGAATTTAGAAAGATACCAGGAGTTGCCCATCCATACGGCAAGCTGCAGTCCATTCATAAATTGCTCAGGATGAATGCTTTGAAGCTTTCTCGTAGACAGGACACATCCATTGATGCATTCTCTTTTCTACTGTCTACAATCACGGACACAGTATGATATATAGACACAGAATCACTCACGTTGTCAAAGGACTTACTAGAAACAGTCCACTCCAAAACAAACAAACCAGCTTTCCTAACTATTCTCAGAACATGAGACAAAACCACAAACTCACACTCACACCCAAAAAGGCACCTCTTTCCCCCAAGTAGGTCTGTGTCTATCCGGAGTGTCCTCTGACTTGTGGGCCATACTATGTTCCCCAAAAATGGTGTGTCCTGTCTCCGATCTGGTCTCTTTAGCAAACTCTGTGAAGTTGTCAGGAGCCCGTGGTGAGAAACTACCTGCTTTCTCTGGAAAGGCCAGTCTTCATAGTTTCCAGGCATTTGGCTGTCCTCACATCAGTAGGTACCAAGAAAGAGTGACTCTGTCTTGTTAAATCCAAACAAGTGAGCCCACTGGGACATGGAGTGGGTTTGACTCTGTGTGCCTGGTTTCCTGGATCCCAAGATCATAGACTTTCATCACCAATAATGTAAGGTGAGGTCACTTCCTTCAAGAACTGAATGAAGTCACTGCCTTGGAAACCACTTTGTTTTAACAGTTTCTTCCAAGGTTCCCAAAAGATGGAGTCTGCCTCTACTTGCTGTGACTCATTCATAAGTTAGGATGGTATATCAACCATAGGCACCGGGGAACAGCTCTCCACACAGCCATGGTTTGGTCCATCTTCTCTACATTAGGAAGAGAGAGGCTAATTCAGACACATCCCTTCAACCTGACCAGGTTGTTTGCCATGGAAGATGACTTTTGCTCTCTCAGATCCTTCATACCTGCCTACACCTACTCAAGGGATTATTTCTGCAGGGACTTTTGAGGTTCTCAGCTGGTGGATGATACCCTACCTTCCTGGATTTTAAGACCAAC
Organism: Callospermophilus lateralis; assembly: GCF_048772815.1. NCBI lineage: Eukaryota > Metazoa > Chordata > Mammalia > Rodentia > Sciuridae > Callospermophilus > Callospermophilus lateralis. The sequence goes on from NW_027511076.1 coordinate 13,064, forward strand.
TCTGTCCCTGCTCTTCTGTAAAGTGAGATTGAGGGAACAGTGTATGGTTAGTGTTAATAGCATGTTCGATTTGGGTTAGGAGTCATTCTGCTGGATGAATTATGGTATTGGGAACCTGTGATATTTATAAGAATATAAATGTGAAATATATGTATGAGATCAGAGATCTAGGAAAGATTTGAAGCCCAGAAAGGCATTGGGCCCTTGATTGGTATACTTAGATTGAATTATGTTCTGCACCGAGGTCTCAGATAAATCGATATACAATGGCATAGGACCCTATACCTCGGATGATTGAAATTAGAAGAGAACATCCAGTCAAAAAGGGATAGTCTGTAGGATTAGGAAGATAGTCAGTAGGTTTAGGAAGAAGAGTGAGTCTCGGAGTTGGACCAAAAGTTCTTTAGCAATTGGTTTTCAGTTAGAGGGTGAATGTAAATATCAGCACATGTGAAGAGACAGTCACAATGATGAACTGGGAAAAATATGTAGGAAAGCAGATATCAATAGGGGCATTAGGAAATCAGGAAAAGTATAAAGTGAGTGATAGGATTAGATATTTTCAAAAGGCTTGAGGTTAAATATATAATCTTAGGAAGAAACAAATATGTAGTAACCAATAGGATTGACATTTGAGAGCAGTAGGCACCCTGGACATAGATGCTTTTAGTAATCCATGGTCACTTTCTATTTACGCTTTGGTACAATCATATGTGTGACCTTTGCATTTTGTGTCCAGAATACTACTGTGGTAAAATGTATATGTAGATCAGGTGACATAAGTATTTCTTCCACCATAAAGGGGAGTAATATTCTGGAAACTTATAAATTAGTACTGGGGATACAAATAGGTGTACCTTGTGTTGATGATTATTGAGATGATGCATGAATAGACCATATTGTGAATAAAGTATGTAACTGGATCCAACATTAAATAATGGATTGAGTTTGCATCTGAAAATATATTGGAAATCTTATATTGATATATATACCATCATTCCAATGAGTTATATATGCAATGGTATTATTAGGGTTACGGTTTATCGTGAAGAGTGAGTTTTGCTTCAAAAATGATTATGGAATCGAAAATAATGTGTTTAGAAAGAAGTCTAGTGAAAAGACCAGTAAAGAAACATGGAGGAATACATGTGTTCTGAAGTAGTAAGTAATTGAAAGTGAACCAAATGCCAAAAAAATTTGTGAAGTTGTGGATGAAAAAATACATCCTATGATGTCCATAAACTGAAGAAATAGTAATGTACCAGTGTTGAGTAAAAATGAACTTCAAATTACACATCATGTCCCATAGCAATCTACTTGCATTGATGTTAAACTGGGTCAGTTACTGTAGAAATATCAGGATTTTTAAGCACCATCCACTGAACTTAGTTTTCAGTAGTAGGAAACCAAAATATATTTCAGGTGTATGAATATTACTGAGAATAATCTTGTGAAAATTTGAATTTAAATGAACATAAATAAATATGAATGAATTTAGGGAGTGTATAATAAGACACATATTTTTCATATTTTTTTAAAATCCGTAGAATATACACACACACACACGCCCACACACACACACACATGCACACACACACACACATTAATATTTAGCAATATATATGCCAATCGATATTCATCATGAAATATAATTCATTCACAAATCCAAAAATATTCATTTTACTGAACATGGATTTATGTATAGTGTTTTTCACTAGGAAGCTCACCCATAGGTGGAATTTTCAGTTCCATCATTATTTAGGGAGAGTCATCTCTTCTCACAATTTTTATATTCCAAAGTCAGTGATCTTACAAGAATGTACGTGTGATACCAGGTAGGATATTGTATATGCATAAAAAAATTACATGTGCTGAATAGGATACAGAGAAAGGGAGACAGGAATTTACATATGTGATAACTTTAAAAAATCATGGAGAAATATTAAAATGAAAAGTTTACTAAATTTAAAACACATACTCTTGATAAAGAGGAAGACAAATACAAATATACACCATGCTTCCTATAAAAGGACTGTACTTCTATTCAGTTAGGTTTTTTTTTCTCCATGATATTAGGATTAGTAGTCAGAGTCTAGTAGGGTATGGGTTAGTGTCAGGGATTCAGTATTTCAAATGGAAAATAGGAAAATGGATCTAATGTGTATGCAAACATGTGATACACAAAAATCTTCCCTCTCTTATCCAGAACAATACCTTGACATAACCATCGCTAAAAGTAAGACACAATTAGAGGAGAGGAGTTAGAAAACCTGTGAATACATATGTGGAATGAAAAATGCTCAGGAGTTCACAACACTGGAGGTGGTAAAACAGTTTACAAAAGTATGGGAGAGGGTAAACACTCCAGAAACATGGAGTTGTGCTGACCTAAAGACTTATTGAGAAACTTCCTCTGAGGTTAGGCACAAGAAATATATGTATGGCAATATGTAAATCAATGGTTCTGCAACTGATGTGATTCTGCAATCTGTATATGGAGTAAAAATGGGAGCTCATATCCCACTTGAATCAAAGTGTGAAATTTGATATATCAAGAAGTATGTACTGTTTTGAACAACCTACAATAAAAATTAATTAAAAAAAGAAAAAGAAATATATGTAATTGTCAGGAGATTTAGCTTCGTTTGTAGTGACACCAAAAATCTGGGTCTGCATCTATGTGACCTGGAGGACATGGTTCTTTATTTTGTAATGAACATGAGGCAGCAGGTCTGAAATCTCCCTTTGTAGGTAAACTGTTGCTACTGGGAGCTAAGTGTCTTCCCGTGTGGTCTGTGAAGCCATTTGGTCATCCTCCACTTTTCAGGGTGTTTCTTACTGCTGCACTGGGAATTTGGTATTTGCTTCATGAAATACAATATGTTCAACTGGGACACAATGCTGGAGGGAGTTCTGTCATGTCGGTTGGTCAGGGTCGGCAAGAGAATGTACGAACCAGGCTTCTATCCCACATAGCTTTCCCCTTGACTATAGCAACCTGATTCTGAACATTGCCCTGAAACCTCTACATATAACAAGATGCCTTTACATATAAAGGTCTGCTGCCTGCACCATGTCAGTCGCAAGATTTGGAAGCCAATGGAAGATCCAGGTGGTCCTACCAAAAATATTTATTTACACACCTATAGTCCACTGCTCTACGCCCACTACCCAGCAGGCTCCAACTTACTGGCATCTCTGTTCTACACAATTTTCACGAAACTCAGTCAATCAAGGCACTGTTTGTTATACTCATGATCAGCAACAGGATATCTTAAGGTTATCCAGTGCCACCTGGTCATGGGGATTTCAAAAATTTCATGGTATTAATCTAGTCATTTTTCAAGGATGAAGTTGGAGGCACTGTGGGTTTCATTTAATTCAGGAACCATTAAATGGTGAGGAAGCTCATTTCAATGAAAGCTCTGGAGAACACTCACAGGCAAGCCTTCCCAAAGAGTGGCCAAAAGGACACATGAATCCAGGCCCATTGAGGTATACAATGTGAGGTCCATGTGTGTTTGGACTCTCAACTATGACTACCAAGTCTTTAAGAATTAAATCATGTGATATCCTGGCTCAGAATCCCTGAGCTCTGTGGAAAGCCATCCTGGGCCTAGATCTCAGTTTCCAAAAGCGATTCTCATGCGTGGTCTCCTAAAATCCCAACACTATTCATGGCAATACTTCTCTGAGGTCAGTTCCAGAACTCAGTCTCTAAGGGGAATCACACCAGAGTTCAAGCCCTGGTGGACCCAGTCATCTCTTCCAACTACCACACAAATTACCACAATTAAAACAAGAACCCTCCCATATGGCCCTCATCTTCTTTCATATAGACACTCATCATAATCTGGCTGGAGGTTTCCATGAGGGGTGCAGACCAAGACAGTGTCCGAAATAAGCTCCTTTGCCCCTCATTTGCCTAAAGTCAAGGTGGCCTGGACACCCATCCTGTGAACCAAAAGTGATCAAATAGGCCTGCCGTTAATAACTCTCCAATTTGAGGACTACTGTCTGTGGGGTTTAGATTCTTTATGTGAATTTTAGTCATGAGAAAACCCAAGCACAATGGGCTAGCCTCTGCAGGTTTTGTAGAACTCTTTTGACCCAAAGGATCCCATTCTCACTTGATGGAATCAGGAACCTTACAGAGGAAGTCGAGAGACTTCATTCCAATAATTGCTCTTTTGGCGAATTTTCTTTTGGATGCACACATGGTAACTTTCTTTAGATCCATCAGGTGCTGAGAATCTAAGCCACAGCCACACACAGGGCCAAGGGCCTGATTCAGACACATCCCTTTCCAAAGCAATTAAGGAAAGTGCCACAGGTATGCCCATTCATTTCCATTTGAAAACTGTTTTCTTCAGGCTTCACAAAGGGGTGGCCTGAGGCAAAGACCTTCCTGACATTCAGGGCAACAGAACAATAGGTAAGCAAAAGGCCCAAAGCAGGATTTCTCCTCTGAGACTTTCCTGGTCACACTGATATCTGAGTTTTCTGAGATGCTCGCCATCCCCTACAGCTATCCAGTACATGGCCATGTCACAGAGCTTGGAGGTGGTACATATCTTGGACACAAAACCATGGGCCTATTCTTGAGATTGGCTGGAATTCAGGACGAAAATAGAAACTTAGGAAGGTAGCAGGTGTTGCTCATCGATAAGGCAAGCTACAGTCCATTCATAAACGGGGCAATATGAATGCTGAGAAGATTTCTACTAGACGCGACACATCCATTGATGGATTCTCTTTTCTAATGTCTACAACCACGGAAACAGTGGAATACACAGACATAGAAACACTCGCCCTGTGAAAAGACTTACTAGAAACAGTCCACTTCAAATGAAACAAACCGACTGTCCTACCTATTCTCAGAAAATGAGACAAAACCACAAACCCACAACCACACCCACAAAGGCACCTCCTTCCCCTAAGTAGGTCTGTGACTATCCAGAGTGTCCTCTGACTTGTGGGCCATAATATGTTCCCCCAAAATGGCCTTTCCTGTCTCAGATCTTGTCTCCTTGGCCAACTCTGTGAACTTCTTAGGAGCCAACGGTGAGCTACTACCTGCTTTCTCATGAAAAGCCCTGCATCCGAGCTTTCCTGGCATTTGGCCTTCCTCACATCTGTAGGTACCAAAAAATACTGACCCTGTCCCTGGTAAATCCAAACAAGTGAGACCACTGGGACTGGGACTGGGACTGGCTCTGTGTGCCTGGCTTCCTGGATCCCACGTTCAGAGAGTTCCATCACCAAGAAAGTGAGGTGAGGTCACTTCCTTCCTGAACTGAATGAGGGCACTGTCTTGGCAGCCACTTTGTCCTAACTGTTGCTTCCAAGGGTCCCAAGAGATTGAGGCCGCCCCTACTTCCTGTGACATTTTCACAAGTTAGAATGGTATATCAACCAAAGGCACCCAGGAATAGATCTCCACACAGGCCTGGTTTGGTCCATGATCTCTACATTAAAAAAAAATCTGATTCAGACACAACCTTTTATCCTGACCGGGTTGTTTGCCATGGAAGATGACTTTTGGTCTCTCAGGTCCTTTATTGCTTCCTACATCTTCTCCAGGGATCATTTCTGCATGGACCTTTGAGGTTCTCAGCAGGTGGAAGTTTTTCTACATTTCTGTATTGTAATATCAACTCCTTCCCTGCTCTTCTGTAAAGTTAGATTGAGGGAACAGTGTCCGGTTATGGTTAAAAACATGCTCGATTTGGGTTAGAAATCATTTTCCTGGATGAATGATCGTATTGGGAAGTTGCTATGTGTAGAAGAATATATAGGTGAAATATATGTATGAAAAAAGAAATTTAAGTCTGATTTGAAGCCCAGAAGGGCATTGGGCCCTTGATAGTGATACGTGGTGTTGAATTACGTTCTGCAGAGTTGTCTCAGATAAATCGATATACAATGGCATAGCACCTTGTACGTTGCATGAATTAATGTAGAAGGAACATCAAGTCAAAAAGGCATAGTCGGTAGTGAAAGGTTAATAAAATTAATAAAATAGGTACTTGTCACTTCCTGTTTTTCTGTATGCTTAACAAAACACTGTTGAAATCTTGAGAAATGTTTGCTAATCTTGTTCTAGAATGTACTGTTCCCAACAGCCGAACTGCAGAATGTACTCCCTCACTCGGTGTCATGCAAACCGCCCACTCGCCCTTACCCATCACTGAACTTCCCTCTCTTCCCTCTCCAAGGAAAGTATATAAGCTCTGCTTAAGCTGTTCTCAGAGGTCTCTGCTCTATTTAATTTAGCTCTGAGCTCCAGCATGCTGGACCACAAATAAACCCTTTGCTGTTGCATGAGACAGTCTCTTGGTAGTATCTTCCTCTGACACTCGCCTGACCTTTACATATTGAGGTTCCACTGAGTTCCAGCAGTGGCAGACGAGAGACCCCAACGGGCTCCTCTCGGAGCAAGTAAGGCGCCTCTTTCTGGTTTCAGGTTTCTTGTTAGGGCTTGGCAAAATTGCTGGCGATGAAGAGCCTGGGCTCTCTCCGACGGTGGCTGAGAGACATGTCACAGAGACAAAGGGCACCTCTCTGGAGGACCCCGCAGAGAACTCGGGAAATCAAGGAAAAATAGTCTTCTCGACTCAGTGATATTTTCTTTTAGATTCGTTATTGCCATACCATTGGGTTTTGCCGGCTACTCATTCCTGGTCTCAGTGTTGGACGTTCATTGCCTGTCTTTATGGTCTTGTCTTATCTGTGTCGTGTGTCCTTGCTTTTACTGTTTGTGGAACTTTCATTATGGAACAGAGCACGTCAATGCCTCTGTCCCTGACCCTTGATCACTGGACCAAAGTCCGCTTAAGGGCTCAGAATCTTTCTTTTTTTAGTAAAACGCTGGACCTGGCAGAATCTCTGTGCCTCAGAATGGCCCATCTTTGGAGTCGTATGGCCCCTAGACGGATCTTTCTACTTCCCACTAATTTAAAAAGTCAGAGGTATTGTCTTTCAGCCAGCGCCACATAGCCATCTGGATCAACAGCCATATATCTTAACTTGGCAGGACCTCTGCAAATCTCCTCCTCCATGGGTGAAGCCTTTCCTTGCCCCTACCTCTGCTCCTACTCCTTCCCCCATGATCTCTCAAACCCTCTCAACCTCCTCCTCCTCCACCCTCTGTTCTCCCTGAGTCACAGATTTGACTCTACTGGACTCTTCTCCCCCTCCTTATCCCCTGCCCTCGTCCCCTAACACACAACACACTCTAAGTGATTCCGCTGCTGCTGACTAAGCCTCTCTACCATTGGAGGAAGCTAAGCTGGTAATAGGATCTGACAATGGACCGATGTTCATGGCCCAGGTAAGTCAGGGGTTAGCCAGGAACCTGGGGATTAATTGGAAGTTAAATTGTGCTTATAGACCACAGAGTTCAAGACAAGTAGAAAGAATGAATAGAACCATTAAAGAGACCTTAACGAAATTAAGCTTAGAGACCAGCATAAGATTGGACTATGCTCCTGCCTTATGCAATGTTTCATGCAAGAAAAAATCCCTTTGTTTCTTTGAGTAACCTTACCACATGTGAAATTCTTTATGGTGGCCCTCCTCCAGTAGGGGACCTAAGCCCAACTGTAAAACCTAAAGATCCTTTCCACACCCCCTTGCTTGACAGACTTAAAGATCTTGAAAGAACTCAGTAATACCTGTGAAAACAGCTGGCCACTGCCTACCCAACTGGGAACCAGGGGATTCCACATCCATATCAAGTAAGAGATTTCATCTATGTAAGATGATATCAGGTGTCATCCCTGGTACCCTGCTGAAAAGGACCATACCAGGTGCTATTATAACACCTACAGTGGTAAACGTAAACAGAATCACTTCCTGGATCCATACCTCTCATCTCAAGCCTGCTGCCTATACAGAATCTTTCTGGAAACTGAAAAAGACTGGTAACAGTTTCAAATTGTGTATTGGCAATGTGAATAAGGTTATATACTCTCCCCTTGGCTACAAGTAGTCCTAACCCTCATCAGCCCATTAAGCAGTGATGGCTGATCACAAATCCTACTGGAAAAGAAGTATGGTCTATCTCGCATACAGCCCCCTTAGGGACCTGGTGGCCATCTCTCCACCCAGACATTTGTTAGCTGGCTATAGGTATTTTCTATTGTGATATCCCTGATGAAGAGGATCCCACTAAAATACCATTAAATCCCTTCTGTACCATAGATAATGGAAACAAATATTATGGATGTAGGGACACGCGAGCCAGATGCAGATTGGCTAGTCTAGATTACTAAGTTTGCCTGGCAGACTATCAAAGCCACAAAGAGTAATGGCTGTGTGGGGAAAAAGCCGACTTTTTCTGTATGTCATGGAAATGTGTGCATACAGGGGCTGCCTGATGAAACCCCAATTCTTCATCAAATTCAGTACACAGCATTGGCCACATTACCAATTAGACAACCAAAAACTATGGCACCCAGATGGGTCTCTAGATTTTCAAATTTTGCGTGACCTTTTTAACTTCTGCAAGTGCTCAAAAGAGTGAAAGGAAATTCCCCTATGTGGAAGCCTTTTCCCTCCTTCACTCACATCCTGAACTATGCTTCTCCAATAGATCATTATCCTCAGCCTTTTGCTCCAGACCCTCTGATGTCACTCCCATCTCAGCAACTTGATTTCTCCCCTCCAATAACTAGATCAGAAACCCAAAGCTCCACCAGTTCTCAGACCATCGGCCCCTTGCTGAGGTAGCAGGTACATAGGTACCGCTCCACCGACTCATTCCTCTCATCTCCTGTCAGTGCCCTCACCGGGTCCCACCAGGTCCTCTTACCAGCTAACCCAATGCTCAAACGAGCTGAGGAGAGCCCTGAGACCCTTATCAAAGATGTAATATAATTGGCCTTTAAAGTTGCTTTGTCATCACTGAAAACAGGTTACTAAAATTTAAAGTCCCTCACAGGATTTTGGGATCCTCACTCCCGTCTTTCACTCTGCTCTACCTGATCTACTGCTCAAGTTTGCTGCTAGGAAATTCCCAATACCCTTTCGCATTATTTTTTTACATCTCTCTTTTCCCTCATTCTCAGATCCTCGGAGGTGCTCTCAGCCCCACCTTCCCCGTCTTTCCCCCTCTGTACCAGGCCCACAGAAAAGTCTTAAATGACCTTCTTCAGAAGTCTTCACCATGGCTGAGTTTTGAACTTTCAGCAAAACAGTCCCAATAAAGACTTTAATGTAGATAAACTTTCTCTTTCGTATTGCCCTGTTCTACTTGGCCACTGGCTAAAAATCTCAGTACTTCTAAGCTAGACAACCCCTAACTAGTTTTTCACAAAATATGTGAACAAGTCCTCGGGCCTTCAGCTGGGGCTTCACAGAGATGGCTACATTTCTAAGATAAAGAAATTACCAACCGGGCTCCATGGTAACAGCTGGCAGGGGGAAAATAAGAAAGGGAAGAAAAAGCTCTCCTCCTCCCAGGTGTCCTTGAAAAGTTAACTTGCCCAGAACAGAAGGAAAAACAGAAACAAATACTGCTTTTTTAAACTTCTGAAGACTGTGAACTTCTGAGCCCCATCCCTTATATGTTGGGTACAAAATTCTGAAACTACCTAAACTTGAGTTTCAGGGGATTAATTGATTACAATAGAAGCAATGCCCTCTGAATCCGGTTGCAACCAAATAGGACTGTTTCCCTCTCTTGAGTGCTATCTTAGGTGCCTTGCTTTGTCAGTGCCTACAACAGCATAATTCTATATACTTAAACATCATTTATGTTTTCATGAAATGATCAAGATATGTGATAAATTGTGTAATGGTGCAGATGTTTCCCAGAGTGCTCTATCATGACGCAGGTTCATTTGAAGATCAAATAGGGGGGGCATACAACCGGTTCCACTGGGAACATATATCCCTCACTTTAGCCATCCTATTAGGAATAGGAGTTGCTGCACGGGTGGGCAGAGGAACCACTGGCATTGTCCATGGGACACAAAAGATGACCCAATTAGAAGCAGCAATAGAGCAAAAGTAAGATATTAGAAACCTCCTTCAGGGCTTTGCATGAAACTTTAACCTCTCTCTCTGAAGTTGTTTTACAGAACAGTTGAGGGTTTGACCTCCTCTTCATTAGAGAAGGGGGCCTTTGTGCTGCATTGAGGGAAGAATGTTGTTTTTATGCTGACTATACTGGAGTCGTAATAAAATCTATGAGTAAATTTAAAAGACACCTTGAAGAGCATCAACAAGTGAGAGAGGGCCCAAAAGGGTGGCTTGAGTCTTGGTTCACACAGTCCCCCCGGTTAACTACGTTTTTATCAACCCTGGCCGGTCCAATAATAATCCTCATATTATTGCTAACTATAAAACCCTGTTTGCTCAACCGTGTAATGTCTTTTCTCCAGGCTCAAATTGGAGGAGTTAAACTTATGGTAATACCCCACTAGCAGACATTGAATGTGACACCCTCCAATGATCATTTTTATGATTAAAATTAGCCAGAAGAAGAAGTGGGGAATGAAATATTAATAAAATAGGTACTTGTCACATCTTGTTTTTCTGTATGCTTAACAGAACACTGTTGAAATCTTGAGAAATGTTTGCAAAACTTGTTCCCAGAATGTTCTATCCCCAGCTGCCAAATTGCAGAATGTACTCCCTCTCCCAGTTGCATGCAAACCGCCCACTCGCCCTGACACATCAATACAATTCCCTCCCTTCTCTCTCCAGGGAAAGTATATAAGCTATACTTCAGCTATTCTCAGGGCTATCTGCACTATTCAGGTGAGCTCTGAACCCCAGCATTCTGGACACCCAATAAACCCTTTGATGTTGCATGAGATAGCCTGTTGGTAGTCTCCTCCTCTGAAGCTCGCACCACGTTTACTTGGATGATTGAATGTAGAAGAGAACATCCAGTCAAAAAGGGATAGTCTGTAGCATTAGGAAGATAGTCAGTAAGTTTAGGAAGAAGGGTGAGTATAAGATTTGGAACAAAAGTTTCTTAGCAATAGGATTTCGATTAGAGAGTGAATGTAAATGTCAGCACAAGTGAAGAGTCAGTCACAATGATGAAGTGGGGAAAATATGTAGGAAAGCATATATCAATAGAGACATTACAAAATCAGGCAGAGTATAAAGTGTGTCATAGGATTAGACATTTTGAACAGGGTTGAGTTTAAATATATAATCTTAGGAAGAAACAAATATGTAGTCACAAATAGGATTGACATTTGAGAGCATTGGGCAAATTTCAGGTGGATGAATATTTTGAGAATAATCTTGTGAATAGTTGATTATAAATCCACATACATGAACATGAATGAATTTAGGGAGTGAATATAAGACACATATATTTCATATTTTGAAAAATCTGGAGAGTGTATATATATATATGTATATATATATACATATATATATATATATATATACATATATATACATATACATAAAACACACACACAGACAAAAAAGTAGCAATATATATGTCAATCAAAATTCATTATAAAATATATACCATCCACAGATCTAAAAATATTCATTTTACTGAACATGGATTTATGTATAATGCTGTTCAACTAGCAAGCTCACCCATAGGTTGAATATTCAGTTCCAGCAGGGTTTAGTAGGAGTGATCTCTTCTAACAATTTGTATCTGCCAAGTCAGCCACCTCACAAGAATGTACGTGTGGTACCAGATAGGAATCTATATGTGCATATAAGAATACAGAGAAAGGGAGACAGGAATTCACATATTTTTTTTGTTAACCTTAAAAATACTAGGACAACTATTTCAACAAACAATTGACTAGATTTATAACTCCAACTCTGTATCATGCAAAAGGCAAGTCCATCTATACACCATGCCTACTCTGTACTGCTTGTATTTCTATTCTTTATGGGTTATTTTTCTCCATCATATTAGGATTAGTAGTCAGAGTCTGGTAGGGTATGGGTTAGAGTCAGGTATTCAGTATTTTGAATTGAAAATAGGACACTGAATCCAATGTGTATGCAAATATATGCTACGGAAAAATCTTCCCACTCTCCTCCAGAACAATGCCTTGACATTACCTTCGCCACAAGTAAGACACAATTAGAGGAGAAGAGTTAGAAAATCTATGAATACATATCTAGAATGGAAAATGCTCCAGATTTCACATCTTTGGAGGTGGTAGAGGAGTTTCCAAATGTAAGAGACAGGGTAAACACTCCACAAACATGGAGCTCTGCTGGCCAAAAGACTTTTTGAGAATCTGCCTCTGAGGTTGGGCACTTGAAATATATGTTGTTGTCAGGAGCTTTAGCTTTATTTGTAGTGAAACCATCAAAGCTGGATCTGCATCTATGTGACCTGGAGGAAATGGTTACTTATTTTCAAATAAAAATGAGACAGCAGTGATGAATTCTCTTTTTGTAGGTAAACTTTGGCCACTGAGGGCTAAGGGTCTTCCCGTGTGGACTGTGAAACCAATGGTCATCCTCAAATTTTCGTGGTGTTTCTTGCTGCTGCACTGGGAGTTTGGTATTTGCTTCATGAAATACAATGAGTTCAAATGGGACACAGTGCTGAAGGGAGTTCTGTCAGGTGTGGTTGGCAGGGTCTCCAGGAGAATGCACCAACCAGGGTTCTATCTCAAGTAGCTTGCCCCCTTGACAATAGCAAAATGATACTGAACATTGCCCTGAAACCTCTCCATATAAAAATATGCCTTTACATATATGGGTGTGATGGTTGCACCATGTCAGTCACAGCCATTTGGAAGCCAATGGAAGATCCACATGGCCCCACCACAGATGTTTTATCACACATTTGCATAACACAGCTCTAGGCCCACTACTTACCAGGCCCCAACTTACTGGCATCTCTGTTCTACACCATTTTCATGAAACCCAGTCAATCAAGGCACTGTCTGGTATACTCATGATCATCAACAGGACATCAAAGGTCCTCCAGTGCCAGCTGGTCATCGGAATTTCTAAAATTTCATGGTAATTATCTAGCATTTTTTCACAGATGCATTTGGAGGCAATGTTGGTTTCAATTCACTCAGGAACCATTAAATGGTGAGGAAGCTAATTTCAGGGAAATCTCTGGAGCACTCTCACAGGCAAGTCTACCCAAAGAGTGGCCAAAAAGTCACATGAAGCCAGGCCCATTGAGGTCTACAAAGCAAGGTCCAAGTGTGTTTTGAATCTCAATTATGCCTGCCAAGTCTTTCAGAATAAAATCATGTAATATCCTGGCTGTGATTCCCAGTGTTCTGTGGAAAGCCACTCTGGGCCTTGATCCCAGGTTCCAATGGCAACTCTCATTCATGGCCTCCTAAAATCTCAACACAATTCATGTCAATACTTCTCTGAGGTCAGTTCCAGAACTCAGTCTCTAAGGGGAATCACAGCAGAATTCAAGCCCAGGTTTACCCAGTCATCTCTTCCAACTGCCACACAAATGACCACAATTATAACCAAAACACTCCTACATGGCCCTCATCTTCTACCATAAAGATACTCATCATAACATCTGGATGGAGGTTTTCATGAGAGGCACATCCCAAGACAGTGTCCAAAATAAGCTCCCTTGCCCCTCATTTGCCGAATGTCAGGGTGGCTTGGACACCCTTTCTGTGAACCAGGAGTGATCAAATAGGCCTGCCCTTAATACTGCTTCGCTTCTCCAATTTGAGGCTCTCTGACTGTGGGGTCTAGATTCTTTTTGTGAATTGGAGTCATGAGAAAAGCCAAGCCCCTCTGCAGAGATTTGAAGAACTCATTTCACCCAAAGAATCCCTATTCTGACATGATGGATTTCAGAAACCTAACAAAGGAAGGCAATATAATTCATGCACATTGATTGAACGTTTTTCCATTTTGGTTTAGATGCACATATGGGATCTTTCTTTACTTCCATCAGGTGCTGAGAATCTAAGTCACAGCCTAAAACAGGGCAAAGGGCCTGAATCAGACACATCCTTTTCCAATGAAATTAAGCAAAGAGCCAGAGGTGATGCACATTCATTTCCATTTGAAAACTGTTTTCTTCAGGCTTAACAAAGGGGTTGCATGAGACAAAGACCTTCCTGATATTCAGGGCAACAGAACAATAGGTAAGCAAAAGGCCCAAAGCAAGGTATCTCCACTGAGACTTTCCTGGTCACACTGATATCTGAGTTTTCTGAGATGCTGGCCATTCCATTCAGGTATCCAGTACATGGCCATGTCAAAGACCTTGGATTTGGTACATATCTTGGACACATAAACATGAGCCTATTCTAGAGAGTGGCCAGAATTCAGGAAGAAAACAGGGACGTAGGAAGGTATTAGGTGTTGCCCGTGCATAAGGCAAGCCACACTCCATTCATAAATTGGGCAGGATGAGTGCTGGGAAGCTTTATACTAGACATGACACATCCATTGCTGCATTCTCTTTTCTCATGTCTACTACCACAGGCACAGTGGGATACACAGACATGGAAACACTCACCTCTTCAAACGACTTACCGGAAACAGTTCACTCCAAAACAAACAAACCGCCATTCCTACCTATTTTCAGAACATGAGACAAACCACAAACCCACACCCACTCCCTAAAAGGCACCTCCTTCCCCATAGGTGTATGACTAACCAGAGTGTCCTCTGACTGGTGGCCATACTCTGTTCTTCCGAAATGGCCTGTCCTCTCTCAGATCTGTTTTCCTTGGCCAACTCTGTAAAGTTGTAAGGAAAAAGTGGAGAGCCACTACCTGCTTTCTCAGGAAAGCTCCCTATTCAGAGCTCTCCAGGCATTTGGTAATCCTCACTTCAGTAGGTACCAAGAATGACTGACTCTATCTTTGGTAAATCCAAACAAGTGAGCCCACTGGGACTGGGACTGGGACTGCCTCTGGGTGCCTGGCTCCTTGCATACAAAGATCAGAGAGTTCCATCACCAAGGAAATGAGGTATGTCACATTCTTTGGAACTGAATGAGGTCACTGCCTTGGCAAAGGTATATCTTATGATGTGCAAAAACTGAAGAAACAATAATGTACCAGTGTCGAATACAAATGAATGACAAATTACATATCATGTCCCATAGGAGTCTACTTGCATTGATGTTAGACTGGGTCAGTTACTGTAGAATAATTAGGATTTGTATGCACCATTCACTGAAGTTAGTTTTCAGTACTAGGAAACAAATATGTATTTCAGGTGGATGAATATTTCTGATTATAATCCTGTGAAAAGTTGATTATAAATCCACATACATGAACATGAATGAATTTAGAGAGTGTATATTAGACACATATATTTCATATTTTGAAAAATTTGGAGAGTATATCTATATCTATACCTATATCTATACACACACACACACTCACACACACACACACACACACACAACTCACAGACATTAAAATGTACCAATATAAATGCCAATCGAAATTCATCAGTAAATATGTATCATCCACAAATGCAAAAATATTTATTTTACTGAACATGAGCTAATGTATAATGTTGTTCTACTAGGACGCTCTCCTATAAGTTGAATTTTCATTTCCAACA
>NW_027511077.1:0-28590 GCF_048772815.1 Callospermophilus lateralis
TCATGAAGGTCGGAAGAAAAAATATATGTTGTGATTTCAGGAGACTGTAGTTCTTTGGCAGCCTAACAACGCCTTTCATTGAGTGAGTTATTCGCCAGTCTCTGCTTAAGGCTACATCAAGAGGAAACAAACCTTAGAGATAGAACGTAGAACTATTGTATTGTGTCAAGTTTGAAGAAGCTAGCACAAACCGTGTTTGATTTAGAGTTCTAACTGCATCTGTCAATTTAGGAGAAAACGCAGTGAAACCTACAAATTCAAACTGTTCCTGCAAACGAATGCTTCGACCTAGGAGAACGAAACTAGGGCATCCAAGTTTGACTGGTGTACTGCTCATTACTTGAAAGTATCATGAAGGTCGGAAGAAAAAATATATGTTGTGATTTCAGGAGACTGTAGTTCTTTGGCAGCCTAACAACGCCTTTCATTGAGTGAGTTATTCGCCAGTCTCTGCTTAAGGCTACATCAAGAGGAAACAAACCTTAGAGATAGAACGTAGAACTATTGTATTGTGTCAAG
Organism: Callospermophilus lateralis; assembly: GCF_048772815.1. Lineage (NCBI taxonomy): Eukaryota > Metazoa > Chordata > Mammalia > Rodentia > Sciuridae > Callospermophilus > Callospermophilus lateralis. The sequence continues at coordinate 520 of NW_027511077.1, forward strand.
TTTCAAGAAGCTAGCACAAACCGTGTTTGATTTAGAGTTCTAACTGCATCTGTCAATATAGGAGAAAACGCAGTGAAACCTAAAAATTCAAACTGTTCCTGCAAACGAATGCTACGACCTAGGAGAACGAAACTTGGGCATCCAAGTTTGACTGGTGTACTGCTCATTTCTTGAAAGTATCATGAAGGTCGGAAGGAAAATTATATGTTGTGATTTCAGGAGACTGTATTTTTTTGGCAGCCTAACAACGCCTTTCCTTGAGTGAGTTATTCGCCAGTCTCTGCTTAAGGCTACATCAAGAGGAAACAAATCTTAGAGATAGAACGTAGAACTATTGTATTGTGTCAAGTTTCAAGAAGCTAGCACAAACCGTGTTTGATTTAGAGTTCTAACTGCATCTGTCAATTTAGGAGAAAACGCAGTGAAACCTAAAAATTCAAACTGTTCCTGCAAACGAATGCTTCGACCTAGGAGAACGAAACTTGGGCATCCAAGTTTGACTGGTGTACTGCTCATTACTTGAAAGTATCATGAAGGTCGGAAGAAAAAATATATGTTGTGATTTCAGGAGACTGTAGTTCTTTGGCAGCCTAACAACGCCTTTCATTGAGTGAGTTATTCGCCAGTCTCTGCTTAAGGCTACATAAAGAGGAAACAAACCTTAGAGATAGAACGTAGAACTATTGTATTGTGTCAAGTTTGAAGAAGCTAGCACAAACCGTGTTTGATTTAGAGTTCTAACTGCATCTGTCAATTTAGGAGAAAACGCAGTGAAACCTACAAATTCAAACTGTTCCTGCAAACGAATGCTTCGACCTAGGAGAACGAAACTTGGGCATCCAAGTTTGACTGGTGTACTGCTCATTACTTGAAAGTATCATGAAGGTCGGAAGAAAAAATATATGTTGTGATTTCAGGAGACTGTAGTTCTTTGGCAGCCTAACTACGCCTTTCATTGAGTGAGTTATTCGCCAGTCTCTGCTTAAGGCTACATCAAGAGGAAACAAACCTTAGAGATAGAACGTAGAACTATTGTATTGTGTCAAGTTTCAAGAAGCTAGCACAAACCGTGTTTGATTTAGAGTTCTAACTGCATCTGTCAATATAGGAGAAAACGCAGTGAAACCTAAAAATTCAAACTGTTCCTGCAAACGAATGCTACGACCTAGGAGAACGAAACTTGGGCATCCAAGTTTGACTGGTGTACTGCTCATTACTTGAAAGTATCATGAAGGTCGGAAGAAAAAATATATGTTGTGATTTCAGGAGACTGTAGATTTTTGGCAGCCTAACAACGCCTTTCATTGAGTGAGTTATTCGCCAGTCTCTGCTTAAGGCTACATCAAGAGGAAACAAACCTTAGAGATAGAACGTAGAACTACTGTATTGTGTCAAGTTTCAAGAAGCTAGCCCAAACCGTGTTTGATTTAGGGTTCTAACTGCATCTGTCAATATAGGAGAAAATGCAGTGAAACCTAAAAATTCAAACTGTTCCTGCAAACGAATGCTTCGACCTAGGGGAACGAAACTTGGGCATCCAAGTTTGACTGGTGTACTGCTCATTACTTGAAAGTATCATGAAGGTCGGAAGAAAAAATATATGTTGTGATTTCAGGAGACTGTAGTTTTTTGGCAGCCTAACAACGCCTTTCATTGAGTGAGTTATTCGCCAGTCTCTGCTTAAGGCTACATCAAGAGGAAACAAACCTTAGAGATAGAACGTAGAACTACTGTATTGTGTCAAGTTTCAAGAAGCTAGCCCAAACCGTGTTTGATTTAGGGTTCTAACTGCATCTGTCAATATAGGAGAAAACGCAGTGAAACCTAAAAATTCAAACTGTTCCTGCAAACGAATGCTTCGACCTAGGGGAACGAAACTTGGGCATCCAAGTTTGACTGGTGTACTGCTCATTACTTGAAAGTATCATGAAGGTCGGAAGAAAAAATATATGTTGTGATTTCAGGAGACTGTAGTTTTTTGGCAGCCTAACAACGCCTTTCATTGAGTGAGTTATTCGCCAGTCTCTGCTTAAGGCTACATCAAGAGGAAACAAACCTTAGAGATAGAACGTAGAACTACTGTATTGTGTCAAGTTTCAAGAAGCTAGCCCAAACCGTGTTTGATTTAGGGTTCTAACTGCATCTGTCAATATAGGAGAAAACGCAGTGAAACCTAAAAATTCAAACTGTTCCTGCAAACGAATGCTTCGACCTAGGGGAACGAAACTTGGGCATCCAAGTTTGACTGGTGTACTGCTCATTACTTGAAAGTATCATGAAGGTCGGAAGAAAAAATATATGTTGTGATTTCAGGAGACTGTAGTTTTTTGGCAGCCTAACAACGCCTTTCATTGAGTGAGTTATTCGCCAGTCTCTGCTTAAAGCTACATCAAGAGGAAACAAACCTTAGAGATAGAACGTAGAACTATTGTATTGTGTCAAGTTTCAAGAAGCTAGCCCAAACCGTGTTTGATTTAGAGTTCTAACTGCATCTGTCAATATAGGAGAAAACGCAGTGAAACCTAAAAATTCAAACTGTTCCTGCAAACGAATGCTTCGACCTAGGGGAACGAAACTTGGGCATCCAAGTTTGACTGGTGTACTGCTCATTACTTGAAAGTATCATGAAGGTCGGAAGAAAAAATATATGTTGTGATTTCAGGAGACTGTAGTTTTTTGGCAGCCTAACAACGCATTTCATTGAGTGAGTTATTCGCCAGTCTCTGCTTAAGGCTACATCAAGAGGAAACAAACCTTAGAGATAGAACGTAGAACTATTGTATTGTGTCAAGTTTCAAGAAGCTAGCCCAAACCGTGTTTGATTTAGAGTTCTAACTGCATCTGTCAATATAGGAGAAAACGCAGTGAAACCTAAAAATTCAAACTGTTCCTGCAAACGGATGCTTCGACCTAGGGGAACGAAACTTGGGCATCCAAGTTTGACTGGTGTACTGCTCTTTACTTGAAAGTATCATGAAGGTCGGAAGAAAAAATATATGTTGTGATTTCAGGAGACTGTAGTTCTTTGGCAGCCTAACAACGCCTTTCATTGAGTGAGTTATTCGCCAGTCTCTGCTTAAGGCTACATCAAGAGGAAACAAACCTTAGAGATAGAACGTAGAACTATTGTATTGTGTCAAGTTTCAAGAAGCTAGCACAAACCGTGTTTGATTTAGAGTTCTAACTGCATCTGTCAATATAGGAGAAAACGCAGTGAAACCTAAAAATTCAAACTGTTCCTGCAAACGAATGCTACGACCTAGGAGAACGAAACTTGGGCATCCAAGTTTGACTGGTGTACTGCTCATTTCTTGAAAGTATCATGAAGGTCGGAAGGAAAATTATATGTTGTGATTTCAGGAGACTGTATTTTTTTGGCAGCCTAACAACGCCTTTCATTGAGTGAGTTATTCGCCAGTCTCTGCTTAAGGCTACATCAAGAGGAAACAAATCTTAGAGATAGAACGTAGAACTATTGTATTGTGTCAAGTTTCAAGAAGCTAGCACAAACCGTGTTTGATTTAGAGTTCTAACTGCATCTGTCAATATAGGAGAAAACGCAGTGAAACCTAAAAATTCAAACTGTTCCTGCAAACGAATCCTTCGACCTAAGAGAACGAAACTTGGGCATCCAAGTTTGACTGGTGTACTGCTCATTACTTGAAAGTATCATGAAGGTCGGAAGAAAAAATATATGTTGTGATTTCAGGAGACTGTAGTTTTTTGGCAGCCTAACAACGCCTTTCATTGAGTGAGTTATTCGCCATTCCCTGCTTAAGGCTACATCAAGAGGAAACAAACCTTAGAGATAGAACGTAGAACTATTGTATTGTGTCAAGTTTCAAGAAGCTAGCACAAACCGTGTTTGATTTAGAGTTCTAACTGCATCTGTCAATATAGGAGAAAACGCAGTGAAACCTAAAAATTCAAACTGTTCCTGCAAACGAATGCTACGACCTAGGAGAACGAAACTTGGGCATCCAAGTTTGACTGGTGTACTGCTCATTACTTGAAAGTATCATGAAGGTCGGAAGAAAAAATATATGTTGTGATTTCAGGAGACTGTAGATTTTTGGCAGCCTAACAACCCCTTTCATTGAGTGAGTTATTCGCCAGTCTCTGCTTAAGGCTACATCAAGAGGAAACAAACCTTAGAGATAGAACGTAGAACTACTGTATTGTGTCAAGTTTCAAGAAGCTAGCCCAAACCGTGTTTGATTTAGGGTTCTAACTGCATCTGCCAATATAGGAGAAAACGCAGTGAAACCTAATAATTCAAACTGTTCCTGCAAACGAATGCTTCGACCTAGGGGAACGAAACTTGGGCATCCAAGTTTGACTGGTGTACTGCTCATTACTTGAAAGTATCATGAAGGTCGGAAGAAAAAATATATGTTGTGATTTCAGGAGACTGTAGTTTTTTGGCAGCCTAACAACGCCTTTCATTGAGTGAGTTATTCGCCAGTCTCTGCTTAAAGCTACATCAAGAGGAAACAAACCTTAGAGATAGAACGTAGAACTATTGTATTGTGTCAAGTTTCAAGAAGCTAGCCCAAACCGTGTTTGATTTAGAGTTCTAACTGCATCTGTCAATATAGGAGAAAACGCAGTGAAACCTAAAAATTCAAACTGTTCCTGCAAACGAATGCTTCGACCTAGGGGAACGAAACTTGGGCATCCAAGTTTGACTGGTGTACTGCTCATTACTTGAAAGTATCATGAAGGTCGGAAGGAAAATTATATGTTGTGATTTCAGGAGACTGTAATTTTTTGGCAGCCTAACAACGCCTTTCATTGAGTGAGTTATTCGCCAGTCTCTGCTTAAGGCTACATCAAGAGGAAACAAACCTTAGAGATAGAATGTAGAACTATTGTATTGTGTCAAGTTTCAAGAAGCTAGCCCAAACCGTGTTTGATTTAGAGTTCTAACTGCATCTGTCAATATAGGAGAAAACGCAGTGAAACCTAAAAATTCAAACTGTTCCTGCAAACGAATGCTTCGACCTAGGGGAACGAAACTTGGGCATCCAAGTTTGACTGGTGTACTGCTCATTACTTGAAAGTATCATGAAGGTCGGAAGAAAAAATATATGTTGTGATTTCAGGAGACTGTAGTTTTTTGGCAGCCTAACAATGCCTTTCATTGAGTGAGTTATTCGCCAGTCTCTGCTTAAGGCTACATCAAGAGGAAACAAACCTTAGAGATAGAACGTAGAACTATTGTATTGTGTCAAGTTTCAAGAAGCTAGCACAAACCGTGTTTGATTTAGAGTTCTAACTGCATCTGTCAATTTAGGAGAAAACGCAGTGAAACCTAAAAATTCAAACTGTTCCTGCAAACGAATGCTTCGACCAAGGGGAACGAAACTTGGGCATCCAAGTTTGACTGGTGTACTGCTCATTACTTGAAAGTATCATGAAGGTCGGAAGAAAAAATATATGTTGTGATTTCAGGAGACTGTAGTTTTTTGGCAGCCTAACAACGCCTTTCATTGAGTGAGTTATTCGCCAGTCTCTGCTTAAGGCTACATCAAGAGGAAACAAACCTTAGAGATAGAACGTAGAACTATTGTATTGTGTCAAGTTTCAAGAAGCTAGCACAAACCGTGTTTGATTTAGAGTTCTAACTGCATCTGTCAATTTAGGAGAAAACGCAGTGAAACCTAAAAATTCAAACTGTTCCTGCAAACGAATGCTTCGACCTAGGAGAACGAAACTTGGGCATCCAAGTTTGACTGGTGTACTGCTCATTACTTGAAAGTATCATGAAGGTCGGAAGAAAAAATATATGTTGTGATTTCAGGAGACTGTAGTTCTTTGGCAGCCTAACAACGCCTTTCATTGAGTGAGTTATTCGCCAGTCTCTGCTTAAGGCTACATAAAGAGGAAACAAACCTTAGAGATAGAACGTAGAACTATTGTATTGTGTCAAGTTTGAAGAAGCTAGCACAAACCGTGTTTGATTTAGAGTTCTAACTGCATCTGTCAATTTAGGAGAAAACGCAGTGAAACCTACAAATTCAAACTGTTCCTGCAAACGAATGCTTCGACCTAGGAGAACGAAACTTGGGCATCCAAGTTTGACTGGTGTACTGCTCATTACTTGAAAGTATCATGAAGGTCGGAAGAAAAAATATATGTTGTGATTTCAGGAGACTGTAGTTCTTTGGCAGCCTAACTACGCCTTTCATTGAGTGAGTTATTCGCCAGTCTCTGCTTAAGGCTACATCAAGAGGAAACAAACCTTAGAGATAGAACGTAGAACTATTGTATTGTGTCAAGTTTCAAGAAGCTAGCACAAACCGTGTTTGATTTAGAGTTCTAACTGCATCTGTCAATATAGGAGAAAACGCAGTGAAACCTAAAAATTCAAACTGTTCCTGCAAACGAATGCTACGACCTAGGAGAACGAAACTTGGGCATCCAAGTTTGACTGGTGTACTGCTCATTACTTGAAAGTATCATGAAGGTCGGAAGAAAAAATATATGTTGTGATTTCAGGAGACTGTAGATTTTTGGCAGCCTAACAACGCCTTTCATTGAGTGAGTTATTCGCCAGTCTCTGCTTAAGGCTACATCAAGAGGAAACAAACCTTAGAGATAGAACGTAGAACTACTGTATTGTGTCAAGTTTCAAGAAGCTAGCCCAAACCGTGTTTGATTTAGGGTTCTAACTGCATCTGTCAATATAGGAGAAAATGCAGTGAAACCTAAAAATTCAAACTGTTCCTGCAAACGAATGCTTCGACCTAGGGGAACGAAACTTGGGCATCCAAGTTTGACTGGTGTACTGCTCATTACTTGAAAGTATCATGAAGGTCGGAAGAAAAAATATATGTTGTGATTTCAGGAGACTGTAGTTTTTTGGCAGCCTAACAACGCCTTTCATTGAGTGAGTTATTCGCCAGTCTCTGCTTAAGGCTACATCAAGAGGAAACAAACCTTAGAGATAGAACGTAGAACTACTGTATTGTGTCAAGTTTCAAGAAGCTAGCCCAAACCGTGTTTGATTTAGGGTTCTAACTGCATCTGTCAATATAGGAGAAAACGCAGTGAAACCTAAAAATTCAAACTGTTCCTGCAAACGAATGCTTCGACCTAGGGGAACGAAACTTGGGCATCCAAGTTTGACTGGTGTACTGCTCATTACTTGAAAGTATCATGAAGGTCGGAAGAAAAAATATATGTTGTGATTTCAGGAGACTGTAGTTTTTTGGCAGCCTAACAACGCCTTTCATTGAGTGAGTTATTCGCCAGTCTCTGCTTAAGGCTACATCAAGAGGAAACAAACCTTAGAGATAGAACGTAGAACTACTGTATTGTGTCAAGTTTCAAGAAGCTAGCCCAAACCGTGTTTGATTTAGGGTTCTAACTGCATCTGTCAATATAGGAGAAAACGCAGTGAAACCTAAAAATTCAAACTGTTCCTGCAAACGAATGCTTCGACCTAGGGGAACGAAACTTGGGCATCCAAGTTTGACTGGTGTACTGCTCATTACTTGAAAGTATCATGAAGGTCGGAAGAAAAAATATATGTTGTGATTTCAGGAGACTGTAGATTTTTGGCAGCCTAACAACCCCTTTCATTGAGTGAGTTATTCGCCAGTCTCTGCTTAAGGCTACATCAAGAGGAAACAAACCTTAGAGATAGAACGTAGAACTACTGTATTGTGTCAAGTTTCAAGAAGCTAGCCCAAACCGTGTTTGATTTAGGGTTCTAACTGCATCTGTCAATATAGGAGAAAACGCAGTGAAACCTAATAATTCAAACTGTTCCTGCAAACGAATGCTTCGACCTAGGGGAACGAAACTTGGGCATCCAAGTTTGACTGGTGTACTGCTCATTACTTGAAAGTATCATGAAGGTCGGAAGAAAAAATATATGTTGTGATTTCAGGAGACTGTAGTTTTTTGGCAGCCTAACAACGCCTTTCATTGAGTGAGTTATTCGCCAGTCTCTGCTTAAAGCTACATCAAGAGGAAACAAACCTTAGAGATAGAACGTAGAACTATTGTATTGTGTCAAGTTTCAAGAAGCTAGCCCAAACCGTGTTTGATTTAGAGTTCTAACTGCATCTGTCAATATAGGAGAAAACGCAGTGAAACCTAAAAATTCAAACTGTTCCTGCAAACGAATGCTTCGACCTAGGGGAACGAAACTTGGGCATCCAAGTTTGACTGGTGTACTGCTCATTACTTGAAAGTATCATGAAGGTCGGAAGGAAAATTATATGTTGTGATTTCAGGAGACTGTAATTTTTTGGCAGCCTAACAACGCCTTTCATTGAGTGAGTTATTCGCCAGTCTCTGCTTAAGGCTACATCAAGAGGAAACAAACCTTAGAGATAGAACGTAGAACTATTGTATTGTGTCAAGTTTCAAGAAGCTAGCCCAAACCGTGTTTGATTTAGAGTTCTAACTGCATCTGTCAATATAGGAGAAAACGCAGTGAAACCTAAAAATTCAAACTGTTCCTGCAAACGAATGCTTCGACCTAGGGGAACGAAACTTGGGCATCCAAGTTTGACTGGTGTACTGCTCATTACTTGAAAGTATCATGAAGGTCGGAAGAAAAAATATATGTTGTGATTTCAGGAGACTGTAGTTTTTTGGCAGCCTAACAATGCCTTTCATTGAGTGAGTTATTCGCCAGTCTCTGCTTAAGGCTACATCAAGAGGAAACAAACCTTAGAGATAGAACGTAGAACTATTGTATTGTGTCAAGTTTCAAGAAGCTAGCACAAACCGTGTTTGATTTAGAGTTCTAACTGCATCTGTCAATTTAGGAGAAAACGCAGTGAAACCTAAAAATTCAAACTGTTCCTGCAAACGAATGCTTCGACCAAGGGGAACGAAACTTGGGCATCCAAGTTTGACTGGTGTACTGCTCATTACTTGAAAGTATCATGAAGGTCGGAAGAAAAAATATATGTTGTGATTTCAGGAGACTGTAGTTTTTTGGCAGCCTAACAACGCCTTTCATTGAGTGAGTTATTCGCCAGTCTCTGCTTAAGGCTACATCAAGAGGAAACAAACCTTAGAGATAGAACGTAGAACTATTGTATTGTGTCAAGTTTCAAGAAGCTAGCACAAACCGTGTTTGATTTAGAGTTCTAACTGCATCTGTCAATTTAGGAGAAAACGCAGTGAAACCTAAAAATTCAAACTGTTCCTGCAAACGAATGCTTCGACCTAGGAGAACGAAACTTGGGCATCCAAGTTTGACTGGTGTACTGCTCATTACTTGAAAGTATCATGAAGGTCGGAAGAAAAAATATATGTTGTGATTTCAGGAGACTGTAGTTCTTTGGCAGCCTAACAACGCCTTTCATTGAGTGAGTTATTCGCCAGTCTCTGCTTAAGGCTACATAAAGAGGAAACAAACCTTAGAGATAGAACGTAGAACTATTGTATTGTGTCAAGTTTGAAGAAGCTAGCACAAACCGTGTTTGATTTAGAGTTCTAACTGCATCTGTCAATTTAGGAGAAAACGCAGTGAAACCTACAAATTCAAACTGTTCCTGCAAACGAATGCTTCGACCTAGGAGAACGAAACTTGGGCATCCAAGTTTGACTGGTGTACTGCTCATTACTTGAAAGTATCATGAAGGTCGGAAGAAAAAATATATGTTGTGATTTCAGGAGACTGTAGTTCTTTGGCAGCCTAACTACGCCTTTCATTGAGTGAGTTATTCGCCAGTCTCTGCTTAAGGCTACATCAAGAGGAAACAAACCTTAGAGATAGAACGTAGAACTATTGTATTGTGTCAAGTTTCAAGAAGCTAGCACAAACCGTGTTTGATTTAGAGTTCTAACTGCATCTGTCAATATAGGAGAAAACGCAGTGAAACCTAAAAATTCAAACTGTTCCTGCAAACGAATGCTACGACCTAGGAGAACGAAACTTGGGCATCCAAGTTTGACTGGTGTACTGCTCATTACTTGAAAGTATCATGAAGGTCGGAAGAAAAAATATATGTTGTGATTTCAGGAGACTGTAGATTTTTGGCAGCCTAACAACGCCTTTCATTGAGTGAGTTATTCGCCAGTCTCTGCTTAAGGCTACATCAAGAGGAAACAAACCTTAGAGATAGAACGTAGAACTACTGTATTGTGTCAAGTTTCAAGAAGCTAGCCCAAACCGTGTTTGATTTAGGGTTCTAACTGCATCTGTCAATATAGGAGAAAATGCAGTGAAACCTAAAAATTCAAACTGTTCCTGCAAACGAATGCTTCGACCTAGGGGAACGAAACTTGGGCATCCAAGTTTGACTGGTGTACTGCTCATTTCTTGAAAGTATCATGAAGGTCGGAAGAAAAAATATATGTTGTGATTTCAGGAGACTGTAGTTTTTTGGCAGCCTAACAACGCCTTTCATTGAGTGAGTTATTCGCCAGTCTCTGCTTAAGGCTACATCAAGAGGAAACAAACCTTAGAGATAGAACGTAGAACTACTGTATTGTGTCAAGTTTCAAGAAGCTAGCCCAAACCGTGTTTGATTTAGGGTTCTAACTGCATCTGTCAATATAGGAGAAAACGCAGTGAAACCTAAAAATTCAAACTGTTCCTGCAAACGAATGCTTCGACCTAGGGGAACGAAACTTGGGCATCCAAGTTTGACTGGTAGTACACTGCTCATTACTTGAAAGTATCATGAAGGTCGGAAGAAAAAATATATGTTGTGATTTCAGGAGACTGTATTTTTTTGGCAGCCTAACAACGCCTTTCATTGAGTGAGTTATTCGCCAGTCTCTGCTTAAGGCTACATCAAGAGGAAACAAATCTTAGAGATAGAACGTAGAACTATTGTATTGTGTCAAGTTTCAAGAAGCTAGCACAAACCGTGTTTGATTTAGAGTTCTAACTGCATCTGTCAATATAGGAGAAAACGCAGTGAAACCTAAAAATTCAAACTGTTCCTGCAAACGAATCCTTCGACCTAAGAGAACGAAACTTGGGCATCCAAGTTTGACTGGTGTACTGCTCATTACTTGAAAGTATCATGAAGGTCGGAAGAAAAAATATATGTTGTGATTTCAGGAGACTGTAGTTTTTTGGCAGCCTAACAACGCCTTTCATTGAGTGAGTTATTCGCCATTCCCTGCTTAAGGCTACATCAAGAGGAAACAAACCTTAGAGATAGAACGTAGAACTATTGTATTGTGTCAAGTTTCAAGAAGCTAGCACAAACCGTGTTTGATTTAGAGTTCTAACTGCATCTGTCAATATAGGAGAAAACGCAGTGAAACCTAAAAATTCAAACTGTTCCTGCAAACGAATGCTACGACCTAGGAGAACGAAACTTGGGCATCCAAGTTTGACTGGTGTACTGCTCATTACTTGAAAGTATCATGAAGGTCGGAAGAAAAAATATATGTTGTGATTTCAGGAGACTGTAGATTTTTGGCAGCCTAACAACCCCTTTCATTGAGTGAGTTATTCGCCAGTCTCTGCTTAAGGCTACATCAAGAGGAAACAAACCTTAGAGATAGAACGTAGAACTACTGTATTGTGTCAAGTTTCAAGAAGCTAGCCCAAACCGTGTTTGATTTAGGGTTCTAACTGCATCTGTCAATATAGGAGAAAACGCAGTGAAACCTAATAATTCAAACTGTTCCTGCAAACGAATGCTTCGACCTAGGGGAACGAAACTTGGGCATCCAAGTTTGACTGGTGTACTGCTCATTACTTGAAAGTATCATGAAGGTCGGAAGAAAAAATATATGTTGTGATTTCAGGAGACTGTAGTTTTTTGGCAGCCTAACAACGCCTTTCATTGAGTGAGTTATTCGCCAGTCTCTGCTTAAAGCTACATCAAGAGGAAACAAACCTTAGAGATAGAACGTAGAACTATTGTATTGTGTCAAGTTTCAAGAAGCTAGCCCAAACCGTGTTTGATTTAGAGTTCTAACTGCATCTGTCAATATAGGAGAAAACGCAGTGAAACCTAAAAATTCAAACTGTTCCTGCAAACGAATGCTTCGACCTAGGGGAACGAAACTTGGGCATCCAAGTTTGACTGGTGTACTGCTCATTACTTGAAAGTATCATGAAGGTCGGAAGGAAAATTATATGTTGTGATTTCAGGAGACTGTAATTTTTTGGCAGCCTAACAACGCCTTTCATTGAGTGAGTTATTCGCCAGTCTCTGCTTAAGGCTACATCAAGAGGAAACAAACCTTAGAGATAGAACGTAGAACTATTGTATTGTGTCAAGTTTCAAGAAGCTAGCCCAAACCGTGTTTGATTTAGAGTTCTAACTGCATCTGTCAATATAGGAGAAAACGCAGTGAAACCTAAAAATTCAAACTGTTCCTGCAAACGAATGCTTCGACCTAGGGGAACGAAACTTGGGCATCCAAGTTTGACTGGTGTACTGCTCATTACTTGAAAGTATCATGAAGGTCGGAAGAAAAAATATATGTTGTGATTTCAGGAGACTGTAGTTTTTTGGCAGCCTAACAATGCCTTTCATTGAGTGAGTTATTCGCCAGTCTCTGCTTAAGGCTACATCAAGAGGAAACAAACCTTAGAGATAGAACGTAGAACTATTGTATTGTGTCAAGTTTCAAGAAGCTAGCACAAACCGTGTTTGATTTAGAGTTCTAACTGCATCTGTCAATTTAGGAGAAAACGCAGTGAAACCTAAAAATTCAAACTGTTCCTGCAAACGAATGCTTCGACCAAGGGGAACGAAACTTGGGCATCCAAGTTTGACTGGTGTACTGCTCATTACTTGAAAGTATCATGAAGGTCGGAAGAAAAAATATATGTTGTGATTTCAGGAGACTGTAGTTTTTTGGCAGCCTAACAACGCCTTTCATTGAGTGAGTTATTCGCCAGTCTCTGCTTAAGGCTACATCAAGAGGAAACAAAACTTAGAGATAGAACGTAGAACTACTGTATTGTGTCAAGTTTCAAGAAGCTAGCACAAACCGTGTTTGATTTAGAGTTCTAACTGCATCTGTCAATTAGGAGAAAACGCAGTGAAACCTAAAAATTCAAACTGTTACTGCAAACGAATGCTTCGAACCTAGGAGAACGAAACTTGGGCATCCAAGTTTGATTGGTGTACTGCTCATTACTTGAAAGTATCATGAAGGTCAGAAGAAAAAATATATGTTGTGATTTCAGGAGACTGTAGTTTTTTGGCAAACTAACAATGCATTTCATTGAATGAGTTATTCGCCAGTCTCTGCTTAAGGCTACATCAAGAGGAAACAAACCTTAGAGACAGAACGTAGAACTATTGTATTGTGTCAAGTTTGAAGAAGCTAGCACAAACCGTGTTTGATTTAGAGTTCTAACTGCATCTGTCAATTTAGGAGAAAACGCAGTGAAACCTACAAATTCAAACTGTTCCTGCAAACGAATGCTTCGACCTAGGAGAACGAAACTTGGGCATCCAAGTTTGACTGGTGTACTGCTCATTACTTGAAAGTATCATGAAGGTCGGAAGAAAAAATATATGTTGTGATTTCAGGAGACTGTAGTTCTTTGGCAGCCTAACTACGCCTTTCATTGAGTGAGTTATTCGCCAGTCTCTGCTTAAGGCTACATCAAGAGGAAACAAACCTTAGAGATAGAACGTAGAACTATTGTATTGTGTCAAGTTTCAAGAAGCTAGCACAAACCGTGTTTGATTTAGAGTTCTAACTGCATCTGTCAATATAGGAGAAAACGCAGTGAAACCTAAAAATTCAAACTGTTCCTGCAAACGAATGCTACGACCTAGGAGAACGAAACTTGGGCATCCAAGTTTGACTGGTGTACTGCTCATTACTTGAAAGTATCATGAAGGTCGGAAGAAAAAATATATGTTGTGATTTCAGGAGACTGTAGATTTTTGGCAGCCTAACAACGCCTTTCATTGAGTGAGTTATTCGCCAGTCTCTGCTTAAGGCTACATCAAGAGGAAACAAACCTTAGAGATAGAACGTAGAACTACTGTATTGTGTCAAGTTTCAAGAAGCTAGCCCAAACCGTGTTTGATTTAGGGTTCTAACTGCATCTGTCAATATAGGAGAAAATGCAGTGAAACCTAAAAATTCAAACTGTTCCTGCAAACGAATGCTTCGACCTAGGGGAACGAAACATGGGCATCCAAGTTTGACTGGTGTACTGCTCATTACTTGAAAGTATCATGAAGGTCGGAAGAAAAAATATATGTTGTGATTTCAGGGAACTGTAGTTTTTTGGCAGCCTAACAACGCCTTTCATTGAGTGAGTTATTCGCCAGTCTCTGCTTAAGGCTACATCAAGAGGAAACAAACCTTAGAGATAGAACGTAGAACTACTGTATTGTGTCAAGTTTCAAGAAGCTAGCCCAAACCGTGTTTGATTTAGGGTTCTAACTGCATCTGTCAATATAGGAGAAAACGCAGTGGAAACCTAAAAATTCAAACTGTTCCTGCAAACGAATGCTTCGACCTAGGGGAACGAAACTTGGGCATCCAAGTTTGACTGGTGTACTGCTCATTACTTGAAAGTATCATGAAGGTCGGAAGAAAAAATATATGTTGTGATTTCAGGAGACTGTAGTTTTTTGGCAGCCTAACAACGCCTTTCATTGAGTGAGTTATTCGCCAGTCTCTGCTTAAGGCTACATCAAGAGGAAACAAACCTTAGAGATAGAACGTAGAACTACTGTATTGTGTCAAGTTTCAAGAAGCTAGCCCAAACCGTGTTTGATTTAGGGTTCTAACTGCATCTGTCAATATAGGAGAAAACGCAGTGAAACCTAAAAATTCAAACTGTTCCTGCAAACGAATGCTTCGACCTAGGGGAACGAAACTTGGGCATCCAAGTTTGACTGGTGTACTGCTCATTACTTGAAAGTATCATGAAGGTCGGAAGAAAAAATATATGTTGTGATTTCAGGAGACTGTAGATTTTTGGCAGCCTAACAACCCCTTTCATTGAGTGAGTTATTCGCCAGTCTCTGCTTAAGGCTACATCAAGAGGAAACAAACCTTAGAGATAGAACGTAGAACTACTGTATTGTGTCAAGTTTCAAGAAGCTAGCCCAAACCGTGTTTGATTTAGGGTTCTAACTGCATCTGTCAATATAGGAGAAAACGCAGTGAAACCTAATAATTCAAACTGTTCCTGCAAACGAATGCTTCGACCTAGGGGAACGAAACTTGGGCATCCAAGTTTGACTGGTGTACTGCTCATTACTTGAAAGTATCATGAAGGTCGGAAGAAAAAATATATGTTGTGATTTCAGGAGACTGTAGTTTTTTGGCAGCCTAACAACGCCTTTCATTGAGTGAGTTATTCGCCAGTCTCTGCTTAAAGCTACATCAAGAGGAAACAAACCTTAGAGATAGAACGTAGAACTATTGTATTGTGTCAAGTTTCAAGAAGCTAGCCCAAACCGTGTTTGATTTAGAGTTCTAACTGCATCTGTCAATATAGGAGAAAACGCAGTGAAACCTAAAAATTCAAACTGTTCCTGCAAACGAATGCTTCGACCTAGGGGAACGAAACTTGGGCATCCAAGTTTGACTGGTGTACTGCTCATTTACTTGAAAGTATCATGAAGGTCGGAAGGAAAATTATATGTTGTGATTTCAGGAGACTGTAATTTTTGGCAGCCTAACAACGCCTTTCATTGAGTGAGTTATTCGCCAGTCTCTGCTTAAGGCTACATCAAGAGGAAACAAACCTTAGAGATAGAACGTAGAACTATTGTATTGTGTCAAGTTTCAAGAAGCTAGCCCAAACCGTGTTTGATTTAGAGTTCTAACTGCATCTGTCAATATAGGAGAAAACGCAGTGAAACCTAAAAATTCAAACTGTTCCTGCAAACGAATGCTTCGACCTAGGGGAACGAAACTTGGGCATCCAAGTTTGACTGGTGTACTGCTCATTACTTGAAAGTATCATGAAGGTCGGAAGAAAAAATATATGTTGTGATTTCAGGAGACTGTAGTTTTTTGGCAGCCTAACAATGCCTTTCATTGAGTGAGTTATTCGCCAGTCTCTGCTTAAGGCTACATCAAGAGGAAACAAACCTTAGAGATAGAACGTAGAACTATTGTATTGTGTCAAGTTTCAAGAAGCTAGCACAAACCGTGTTTGATTTAGAGTTCTAACTGCATCTGTCAATTTAGGAGAAAACGCAGTGAAACCTAAAAATTCAAACTGTTCCTGCAAACGAATGCTTCGACCAAGGGGAACGAAACTTGGGCATCCAAGTTTGACTGGTGTACTGCTCATTACTTGAAAGTATCATGAAGGTCGGAAGAAAAAATATATGTTGTGATTTCAGGAGACTGTAGTTTTTTGGCAGCCTAACAACGCCTTTCATTGAGTGAGTTATTCGCCAGTCTCTGCTTAAGGCTAACATCAAGAGGAAACAAACCTTAGAGATAGAACGTAGAACTATGTATTGTTGTCAAGTTTCAAGAAGCTAGCACAAACCGTGTTTGATTTAGAGTTCTAACTGCATCTGTCAATTTAGGAGAAAACGCAGTGAAACCTAAAAATTCAAACTGTTCCTGCAAACGAATGCTTCGACCTAGGAGAACGAAACTTGGGCATCCAAGTTTGACTGGTGTACTGCTCATTACTTGAAAGTATCATGAAGGTCGGAAGAAAAAATATATGTTGTGATTTCAGGAGACTGTAGTTCTTTGGCAGCCTAACAACGCCTTTCATTGAGTGAGTTATTCGCCAGTCTCTGCTTAAGGCTACATAAAGAGGAAACAAACCTTAGAGATAGAACGTAGAACTATTGTATTGTGTCAAGTTTGAAGAAGCTAGCACAAACCGTGTTTGATTTAGAGTTCTAACTGCATCTGTCAATTTAGGAGAAAACGCAGTGAAACCTACAAATTCAAACTGTTCCTGCAAACGAATGCTTCGACCTAGGAGAACGAAACTTGGGCATCCAAGTTTGACTGGTGTACTGCTCATTACTTGAAAGTATCATGAAGGTCGTAAGAAAAAATATATGTTGTGATTTCAGGAGACTGTAGTTCTTTGGCAGCCTAACTACGCCTTTCATTGAGTGAGTTATTCGCCAGTCTCTGCTTAAGGCTACATCAAGAGGAAACAAACCTTAGAGATAGAACGTAGAACTATTGTATTGTGTCAAGTTTCAAGAAGCTAGCACAAACCGTGTTTGATTTAGAGTTCTAACTGCATCTGTCAATATAGGAGAAAACGCAGTGAAACCTAAAAATTCAAACTGTTCCTGCAAACGAATGCTACGACCTAGGAGAACGAAACTTGGGCATCCAAGTTTGACTGGTGTACTGCTCATTACTTGAAAGTATCATGAAGGTCGGAAGAAAAAATATATGTTGTGATTTCAGGAGACTGTAGATTTTTGGCAGCCTAACAACGCCTTTCATTGAGTGAGTTATTCGCCAGTCTCTGCTTAAGGCTACATCAAGAGGAAACAAACCTTAGAGATAGAACGTAGAACTACTGTATTGTGTCAAGTTTCAAGAAGCTAGCCCAAACCGTGTTTGATTTAGGGTTCTAACTGCATCTGTCAATATAGGAGAAAATGCAGTGAAACCTAAAAATTCAAACTGTTCCTGCAAACGAATGCTTCGACCTAGGGGAACGAAACTTGGGCATCCAAGTTTGACTGGTGTACTGCTCATTACTTGAAAGTATCATGAAGGTCGGAAGAAAAAATATATGTTGTGATTTCAGGAGACTGTAGTTTTTTGGCAGCCTAACAACGCCTTTCATTGAGTGAGTTATTCGCCAGTCTCTGCTTAAGGCTACATCAAGAGGAAACAAACCTTAGAGATAGAACGTAGAACTACTGTATTGTGTCAAGTTTCAAGAAGCTAGCCCAAACCGTGTTTGATTTAGGGTTCTAACTGCATCTGTCAATATAGGAGAAAACGCAGTGAAACCTAAAAATTCAAACTGTTCCTGCAAACGAATGCTTCGACCTAGGGGAACGAAACTTGGGCATCCAAGTTTGACTGGTGTACTGCTCATTACTTGAAAGTATCATGAAGGTCGGAAGAAAAAATATATGTTGTGATTTCAGGAGACTGTAGTTTTTTGGCAGCCTAACAACGCCTTTCATTGAGTGAGTTATTCGCCAGTCTCTGCTTAAGGCTACATCAAGAGGAAACAAACCTTAGAGATAGAACGTAGAACTACTGTATTGTGTCAAGTTTCAAGAAGCTAGCCCAAACCGTGTTTGATTTAGGGTTCTAACTGCATCTGTCAATATAGGAGAAAACGCAGTGAAACCTAAAAATTCAAACTGTTCCTGCAAACGAATGCTTCGACCTAGGGGAACGAAACTTGGGCATCCAAGTTTGACTGGTGTACTGCTCATTACTTGAAAGTATCATGAAGGTCGGAAGAAAAAATATATGTTGTGATTTCAGGAGACTGTAGTTTTTTGGCAGCCTAACAACGCATTTCATTGAGTGAGTTATTCGCCAGTCTCTGCTTAAGGCTACATCAAGAGGAAACAAACCTTAGAGATAGAACGTAGAACTATTGTATTGTGTCAAGTTTCAAGAAGCTAGCCCAAACCGTGTTTGATTTAGAGTTCTAACTGCATCTGTCAATATAGGAGAAAACGCAGTGAAACCTAAAAATTCAAACTGTTCCTGCAAACGAATGCTTCGACCTAGGGGAACGAAACTTGGGCATCCAAGTTTGACTGGTGTACTGCTCATTACTTGAAAGTATCATGAAGGTCGGAAGAAAAAATATATGTTGTGATTTCAGGAGACTGTAGTTCTTTGGCAGCCTAACAACGCCTTTCATTGAGTGAGTTATTCGCCAGTCTCTGCCTAAGGCTACATCAAGAGGAAACAAACCTTAGAGATAGAACGTAGAACTATTGTATTGTGTCAAGTTTGAAGAAGCTAGCACAAACCGTGTTTGATTTAGAGTTCTAACTGCATCTGTCAATTTAGGAGAAAACGCAGTGAAACCTACAAATTCAAACTGTTCCTGCAAACGAATGCTTCTACCTAGGAGAACGAAACTTGGGCATCCAAGTTTGACTGGTGTACTGCTCATTACTTGAAAGTATCATGAAGGTCGGAAGAAAAAATATATGTTGTGATTTCAGGAGACTGTAGTTCTTTGGCAGCCTAACAACGCCTTTCATTGAGTGAGTTGTTCGCCAGTCTCTGCTTAAGGCTACATCAAGAGGAAACAAACCTTAGAGATAGAACGTAGAACTATTGTATTGTGTCAAGTTTCAAGAAGCTAGCACAAACCGTGTTTGATTTAGAGTTCTAACTGCATCTGTCAATATAGGAGAAAACGCAGTGAAACCTAAAAATTCAAACTGTTCCTGCAAACGAATGCTACGACCTAGGAGAACGAAACTTGGGCATCCAAGTTTGACTGGTGTACTGCTCATTTCTTGAAAGTATCATGAAGGTCGGAAGGAAAATTATATGTTGTGATTTCAGGAGACTGTATTTTTTTGGCAGCCTAACAACGCCTTTCATTGAGTGAGTTATTCGCCAGTCTCTGCTTAAGGCTACATCAAGAGGAAACAAACCTTAGAGATAGAACGTAGAACTATTGTATTGTGTCAAGTTTCAAGAAGCTAGCACAAACCGTGTTTGATTTAGAGTTCTAACTGCATCTGTCAATATAGGAGAAAACGCAGTGAAACCTAAAAATTCAAACTGTTCCTGCAAACGAATCCTTCGACCTAAGAGAACGAAACTTGGGCATCCAAGTTTGACTGGTGTACTGCTCATTACTTGAAAGTATCATGAAGGTCGGAAGAAAAAATATATGTTGTGATTTCAGGAGACTGTAGTTTTTTGGCAGCCTAACAACGCCTTTCATTGAGTGAGTTATTCGCCAGTCCCTGCTTAAGGCTACATCAAGAGGAAACAAACCTTAGAGAAAGAACGTAGAACTATTGTATTGTGTCAAGTTTCAAGAAGCTAGCCCAAACCGTGTTTGATTTAGAGTTCTAACTGCATCTGTCAATATAGGAGAAAACGCAGTGAAACCTATAAATTCAAACTGTTCCTGCAAGCGAATGCTTCGACCTAGGGGAACGAAACTTGGGCATCCAAGTTTGACTGGTGTACTGCTCATTACTTGAAAGTATCATGAAGGTCGGAAGAAAAAATATATGTTGTGATTTCAGGAGACTGTAGTTCTTTGGCAGCCTAACAACGCCTTTCATTGAGTGAGTTATTCGCCAGTCTCTGCTTAAGGCTACATCAAGAGGAAACAAACCTTAGAGATAGAACGTAGAACTATTGTATTGTGTCAAGTTTCAAGAAGCTAGCCCAAACCGTGTTTGATTTAGAGTTCTAACTGCATCTGTCAATATAGGAGAAAACGCAGTGAAACCTAAAAATTCAAACTGTTCCTGCAAACGAATGCTTCGACCTAGGAGAACGAAACTTGGGCATCCAAGTTTGACTGGTGTACTGCTCATTACTTGAAAGTATCATGAAGGTCGGAAGAAAAAATATATGTTGTGATTTCAAGAGACTGTAGTTCTTTGGCAGCCTAACAACGCCTTTCATTGAGTGAGTTATTCGCCAGTCTCTGCTTAAGGCTACATCAAGAGGAAACAAACCTTAGAGATAGAACGTAGAACTATTGTATTGTGTCAAGTTTCAAGAAGCTAGCACAAACCGTGTTTGATTTAGAGTTCTAACTGCATCTGTCAATATAGGAGAAAACGCAGTGAAACCTAAAAATTCAAACTGTTCCTGCAAACGAATGCTACGACCTAGGAGAACGAAACTTGGGCATCCAAGTTTGACTGGTGTACTGCTCATTACTTGAAAGTATCATGAAGGTCGGAAGGAAAATTATATGTTGTGATTTCAGGAGACTGTAATTTTTTGGCAGCCTAACAACGCCTTTCATTGAGTGAGTTATTCGCCAGTCTCTGCTTAAGGCTACATCAAGAGGAAACAAACCTTAGAGATAGAACGTAGAACTATTGTATTGTGTCAAGTTTCAAGAAGCTAGCACAAACCGTGTTTGATTTAGAGTTCTAACTGCATCTGTCAATTTAGGAGAAAACGCAGTGAAACCTAAAAATTCAAACTGTTCCTGCAAACGAATGCTTCGACCTAGGAGAACGAAACTTGGGCATCCAATTTTGACTGGTGTACTGCTCATTACTTGAAAGTATCATGAAGGTCGGAAGAAAAAATATATGTTGTGATTTCAGGAGACTGTAGTTTTTTGGCAGCCTAACAACGCCTTTCATTGAGTGAGTTATTCGCCAGTCTCTGCTTAAGGCTTCATCAAGAGGAAACAAACCTTAGAGATAGAACGTAGAACTATTGTATTGTGTCAAGTTTCAAGAAGCTAGCACAAACCGTGTTTGATTTAGAGTTCTAACTGCATCTGTCACTATATTAGAAAACGCAGTGAAACCTAAAAATTCAAACTGTTCCTGCAAAGGAATGCTTCGACCTAGGAGAACGAAACTTGGGCATCCAAGTTTGACTGGTGTACTGCTCATTACTTGAAAGTATCATGAAGGTCGGAAGAAAAAATATATGTTGTGATTTCAGGAGACTGTAGTTTTTTGGCAGCCTAACAACGCCTTTCATTGAGTGAGTTATTCGCCAGTCTCTGCTTAAGGCTACATCAAGAGGAAACAAACCTTAGAGATAGAACGTAGAACTATTGTATTGTGTCAAGTTTCAAGAAGCTAGCACAAACCGTGTTTGATTTAGAGTTCTAACTGCATCTGTCAATATAGGAGAAAACGCAGTGAAACCTACAAATTCAAACTGTTCCTGCAAACGAATGCTTCGACCTAGGAGAACGAAACTTGGGCATCCAAGTTTGACTGGTGTACTGCTCATTACTTGAAAGTATCATGAAGGTCGGAAGAAAAAATATATGTTGTGATTTCAGGAGACTGTAGTTTTTTGGCAGCCTAACAACGCCTTTCATTGAGTGAGTTATTCGCCAGTCCCTGCTTAAGGCTACATCAAGAGGAAACAAACCTTAGAGATAGAACGTAGAACTATTGTATTGTGTCAAGTTTCAAGAAGCTAGCACAAACCGTGTTTGATTTAGAGTTCTAACTGCATCTGTCAATTTAGGAGAAAACGCAGTGAAACCTAAAAATTCAAACTGTTCCTGCAAACGAATGCTTCGACCTAGGAGAACGAAACTTGGGCATCCAAGTTTGACTGGTGTACTGCTCATTACTTGAAAGTATCATGAAGGTCGGAAGAAAAAATATATGTTGTGATTTCAGGAGACTGTAGTTCTTTGGCAGCCTAACAACGCCTTTCATTGAGTGAGTTATTCGCCAGTCTCTGCTTAAGGCTACATCAAGAGGAAACAAACCTTAGAGATAGAACGTAGAACTATTGTATTGTGTCAAGTTTCAAGAAGCTAGCCCAAACCGTGTTTGATTTAGAGTTCTAACTGCATCTGTCAATATAGGAGAAAACGCAGTGAAACCTAAAAATTCAAACTGTTCCTGCAAACGAATGCTTCGACCTAGGGGAACGAAACTTGGGCATTCAAGTTTGACTGGTGTACTGCTCATTACTTGAAAGTATCATGAAGGTCGGAAGAAAAAATATATGTTGTGATTTCAGGAGACTGTAGTTTTTTGGCAGCCTAACAACGCCTTTCATTGAGTGAGTTATTCGCCAGTCTCTGCTTAAGGCTACATCAAGAGGAAACAAATCTTAGAGATAGAACGTAGAACTATTGTATTGTGTCAAGTTTCAAGAAGCTAGCACAAACCGTGTTTGATTTAGAGTTCTAACTGCATCTGTCAATATAGGAGAAAACGCAGTGAAACCTAAAAATTCAAACTGCTCCTGCAAACGAATGCTACGACCTAGGAGAACGAAACTTGGGCATCCAAGTTTGACTGGTGTACTGCACATTACTTGAAAGTATCATGAAGGTCGGAAGGAAAATTATATGTTGTGATTTCAGGAGACTGTAATTTTTTGGCAGCCTAACAACGCCTTTCATTGAGTGAGTTAATCGCCAGTCTCTGCTTAAGGCTACATCAAGAGGAAACAAACCTTAGAGATAGAACGTAGAACTATTGTATTGTGTCAAGTTTCAAGAAGCTAGCACAAACCGTGTTTGATTTAGAGTTCTAACTGCATCTGTCAATTTAGGAGAAAACGCAGTGAAACCTAAAAATTCAAACTGTTCCTGCAAACGAATGCTTCGACCTAGGAGAACGAAACTTGGGCATCCAAGTTTGACTGGTGTACTGCTCATTACTTGAAAGTATCATGAAGGTCGGAAGAAAAAATATATGTTGTGATTTCAGGAGACTGTAGTTTTTTGGCAGCCTAACAACGCCTTTCATTGAGTGAGTTATTCGCCAGTCTCTGCTTAAGGCTACATCAAGAGGAAACAAACCTTAGAGATAGAACGTAGAACTATTGTATTGTGTCAAGTTTCAAGAAGCTAGCACAAACCGTGTTTGATTTAGAGTTCTAACTGCATCTGTCAATATAGGAGAAAACGCAGTGAAACCTAAAAATTCAAACTGTTCCTGCAAACGAATGCTACGACCTAGGAGAACGAAACTTGGGCATCCAAGTTTGACTGGTGTACTGCTCATTACTTGAAAGTATCATGAAGGTCGGAAGAAAAAATATATGTTGTGATTTCAGGAGACTGTAGATTTTTGGCAGCCTAACAACCCCTTTCATTGAGTGAGTTATTCGCCAGTCTCTGCTTAAGGCTACATCAAGAGGAAACAAACCTTAGAGA
Source organism: Callospermophilus lateralis (assembly GCF_048772815.1). Classification (NCBI taxonomy): domain Eukaryota; kingdom Metazoa; phylum Chordata; class Mammalia; order Rodentia; family Sciuridae; genus Callospermophilus; species Callospermophilus lateralis. Next base: position 24,227 of record NW_027511077.1, read on the forward strand.
TAGAACGTAGAACTACTGTATTGTGTCAAGTTTCAAGAAGCTAGCCCAAACCGTGTTTGATTTAGGGTTCTAACTGCATCTGTCAATATAGGAGAAAACGCAGTGAAACCTAAAAATTCAAACTGTTCCTGCAAACGAATGCTTCGACCTAGGGGAACGAAACTTGGGCATCCAAGTTTGACTGGTGTACTGCTCATTACTTGAAAGTATCATGAAGGTCGGAAGAAAAAATATATGTTGTGATTTCAGGAGACTGTAGTTTTTTGGCAGCCTAACAACGCCTTTCATTGAGTGAGTTATTCGCCAGTCTCTGCTTAAAGCTACATCAAGAGGAAACAAACCTTAGAGATAGAACGTAGAACTATTGTATTGTGTCAAGTTTCAAGAAGCTAGCCCAAATCGTGTTTGATTTAGAGTTCTAACTGCATGTGTCAATTTAGGAGAAAACGCAGTGAAACCTAAAAATTCAAACTGTTCCTGCAAACGAATGCTTCGACCTAGGGGAACGAAACTTGGGCATCCAAGTTTGACTGGTGTACTGCTCATTACTTGAAAGTATCATGAAGTTCGGAAGAAAAAATATATGTTGTGATTTCAGGAGACTGTAGTTTTTTGGCAGCCTAACAACGCCTTTCATTGAGTGAGTTATTCGCCAGTCTCTGCTTAAGGCTACATCAAGAGGAAACAAACCTTAGAGATAGAACGTAGAACTATTGTATTGTGTCAAGTTTCAAGAAGCTAGCACAAACCGTGTTTGATTTAGAGTTCTAACTGCATCTGTCAATTTAGGAGAAAACGCAGTGAAACCTAAAAATTCAAACTGTTCCTGCAAACGAATGCTTCGACCTAGGAGAACGAAACTTGGGCATCCAAGTTTGACTGGTGTACTGCTCATTACTTGAAAGTATCATGAAGGTCGGAAGAAAAAATATATGTTGTGATTTCAGGAGACTGTAGTTCTTTGGCAGCCTAACAACGCCTTTCATTGAGTGAGTTATTCGCCAGTCTCTGCTTAAGGCTACATCAAGAGGAAACAAACCTTAGAGATAGAACGTAGAACTACTGTATTGTGTCAAGTTCCAAGAAGCTAGCCCAAACCGTGTTTGATTTAGGGTTCTAACTGCATCTGTCAATATAGGAGAAAATGCAGTGAAACCTAAAAATTCAAACTGTTCCTGCAAACGAATGCTTCGACCTAGGGGAACGAAACTTGGGCATCCAAGTTTGACTGGTGTACTGCTCATTACTTGAAAGTATCATGAAGGTCGGAAGAAAAAATATATGTTGTGATTTCAGGAGACTGTAGTTTTTTGGCAGCCTAACAACGCCTTTCATTGAGTGAGTTATTCGCCATCTCTGCTTAAAGCTACATCAAGAGGAAACAAACCTTAGAGATAGAACGTAGAACTATTGTATTGTGTCAAGTTTCAAGAAGCTAGCACAAACCGTGTTTGATTGAGAGTTCTAACTGCATCTGTCAATATAGGAGAAAACGCAGTGAAACCTAAAAATTCAAACTGTTCCTGCAAACGAATGCTACGACCTAGGAGAACGAAACTTGGGCATCCAAGTTGGACTGGTGTACTGCTCATTACTTGAAAGTATCATGAAGGTCGGAAGAAAAAATATATGTTGTGATTTCAGGAGACTGTAGATTTTTGGCAGCCTAACAACCCCTTTAATTGAGTGAGTTATTCGCCAGTCTCTGCTTAAGGCTACATCAAGAGGAAACAAACCTTAGAGATAGAACGTAGAACTACTGTATTGTGTCAAGTTTCAAGAAGCTAGCCCAAACCGTGTTTGATTTAGGGTTCTAACTGCATCTGTCAATATAGGAGAAAACGCAGTGAAACCTAAAAATTCAAACTGTTCCTGCAAACGAATGCTTCGACCTAGGGGAACGAAACTTGGGCATCCAAGTTTGACTGGTGTACTGCTCATTACTTGAAAGTATCATGAAGGTCGGAAGAAAAAATATATGTTGTGATTTCAGGAGACTGTAGTTTTTTGGCAGCCTAACAACGCCTTTCATTGAGTGAGTTATTCGCCAGTCTCTGCTTAAAGCTACATCAAGAGGAAACAAACCTTAGAGATAGAACGTAGAACTATTGTATTGTGTCAAGTTTCAAGAAGCTAGCCCAAACCGTGTTTGATTTAGAGTTCTAACTGCATCTGTCAATATAGGAGAAAACGCAGTGAAACCTAAAAATTCAAACTGTTCCTGCAAACGAATGCTTCGACCTAGGGGACAGAAACTTGGGCATCCAAGTTTGACTGGTGTACTGCTCATTACTTGAAAGTATCATGAAGGTCGGAAGGAAAATTATATGTTGTGATTTCAGGAGACTGTAATTTTTTGGCAGCCTAACAACGCCTTTCATTGAGTGAGTTATTCGCCAGTCTCTGCTTAAGGCTACATCAAGAGGAAACAAACCTTAGAGATAGAACGTAGAACTATTGTATTGTGTCAAGTTTCAAGAAGCTAGCCCAAACCGTGTTTGATTTAGAGTTCTAACTGCATCTGTCAATATAGGAGAAAACGCAGTGAAACCTAAAAATTCAAACTGTTCCTGCAAACGAATGCTTCGACCTAGGGGAACGAAACTTGGGCATCCAAGTTTGACTGGTGTACTGCTCATTACTTGAAAGTATCATGAAGGTCGGAAGAAAAAATATATGTTGTGATTTCAGGAGACTGTAGTTTTTTGGCAGCCTAACAACGCCTTTCATTGAGTGAGTTATTCGCCAGTCTCTGCTTAAGGCTACATCAAGAGGAAACAAACCTTAGAGATAGAACGTAGAACTATTGTATTGTGTCAAGTTTCAAGAAGCTAGCACAAACCGTGTTTGATTTAGAGTTCTAACTGCATGTGTCAATTTAGGAGAAAACGCAGTGAAACCTAAAAATTCAAACTGTTCCTGCAAACGAATGCTTCGACCTAGGGGAACGAAACTTGGGCATCCAAGTTTGACTGGTGTACTGCTCATTACTTGAAAGTATCATGAAGTTCGGAAGAAAAAATATATGATGCGATTTCAGGAGACTGTAGTTTTTTGGCAGCCTAACAACGCCTTTCATTGAGTGAGTTATTCGCCAGTCTCTGCTTAAGGCTACATCAAGAGGAAACAAACCTTAGAGATAGAACGTAGAACTATTGTATTGTGTCAAGTTTCAAGAAGCTAGCACAAACCGTGTTTGATTTAGAGTTCTAACTGCATCTGTCAATTTAGGAGAAAACGCAGTGAAACCTAAAAATTCAAACTGTTCCTGCAAACGAATGCTTCGACCTAGGAGAACGAAACTTGGGCATCCAAGTTTGACTGGTGTACTGCTCATTACTTGAAAGTATCATGAAGGTCGGAAGAAAAAATATATGTTGTGATTTCAGGAGACTGTAGTTCTTTGGCAGCCTAACAACGCCTTTCATTGAGTGAGTTATTCGCCAGTCTCTGCCTAAGGCTACATCAAGAGGAAACAAACCTTAGAGATAGAACGTAGAACTATTGTATTGTGTCAAGTTTGAAGAAGCTAGCACAAACCGTGTTTGATTTAGAGTTCTAACTGCATCTGTCAATTTAGGAGAAAACGCAGTGAAACCTACAAATTCAAACTGTTCCTGCAAACGAATGCTTCTACCTAGGAGAACGAAACTTGGGCATCCAAGTTTGACTGGTGTACTGCTCATTACTTGAAAGTATCATGAAGGTCGGAAGAAAAAATATATGTTGTGATTTCAGGAGACTGTAGTTCTTTGGCAGCCTAACAACGCCTTTCATTGAGTGAGTTGTTCGCCAGTCTCTGCTTAAGGCTACATCAAGAGGAAACAAACCTTAGAGATAGAACGTAGAACTATTGTATTGTGTCAAGTTTCAAGAAGCTAGCACAAACCGTGTTTGATTTAGAGTTCTAACTGCATCTGTCAATATAGGAGAAAACGCAGTGAAACCTAAAAATTCAAACTGTTCCTGCAAACGAATGCTACGACCTAGGAGAACGAAACTTGGGCATCCAAGTTTGACTGGTGTACTGCTCATTTCTTGAAAGTATCATGAAGGTCGGAAGGAAAATTATATGTTGTGATTTCAGGAGACTGTATTTTTTTGGCAGCCTAACAACGCCTTTCATTGAGTGAGTTATTCGCCAGTCTCTGCTTAAGGCTACATCAAGAGGAAACAAACCTTAGAGATAGAACGTAGAACTATTGTATTGTGTCAAGTTTCAAGAAGCTAGCACAAACCGTGTTTGATTTAGAGTTCTAACTGCATCTGTCAATATAGGAGAAAACGCAGTGAAACCTAAAAATTCAAACTGTTCCTGCAAACGAATCCTTCGACCTAAGAGAACGAAACTTGGGCATCCAAGT
>NW_027511078.1:0-28582 GCF_048772815.1 Callospermophilus lateralis
TCCTCTTCAAGTAGCCCTAGGCACAGACTGTGGAAAAGCACTTTCATTGAGAGGGGTTGCCAAGCTTCTAAGAAATTACGAGTTTCCGAAATACCAGCAAATATTTTTTCACCCAATCTTGATGATACTTGGTGGTAATGATCAGTACACAAATCCCACTTGGCTCACCAAATTTTGTTCTTCTAGGTTGAAGCGTTCGTCTACAGTAGCAGTTTTTATATTTAGTTTCCCTTTGTTCTCTCCTATGTAGAAAGATGAATTTGGAACTCTAAATCCCACATTGTTTGTAGTAGCTCTTTGAAACTTGACAAAATAAAGGAGTTCTCAGTTTTGTCTCTATGGTTTGTTTCCTCTTCAAATAGCCCTAGGCACAGACTGTGGTAAAGCACTTTCATTGAGAGGGGTTGCCAAGCTTCTAAGAAATAACGAGTTTCCGAAATACCAGCAAATAGTTTTTCACCCAATCTTGATGATACTTGGTGATAATGATAGGTACACAAATCCCACTTGGCTCACCTAATTTTGTTCTTCTATGTTGAAGCGTTCGTCTACAGTAGCAGTTTTTATATTTAGGTTTCCCTCTGTTCTCTCCTATATAGAAAGATGAATTTGGAACCCTAATCCAACATGGTTTGTAGTACCTCTTTGAAACTTGACAAAATAAAGGAGTTCTCAGTTTTGTCTCTATGGTTTGTTTCCTCTTCAAATAGCCCTAGGCGCAGACTGTGGAAAAGCACTTTCATTGAGAGGGGTTGCCAACCTTCTAAGAAATAACGAGTTTCCGAAATACCAGCAAATATTTTTTCACCCAATCTTGATGATACTTGGTGGTAATGATCAGTACACAAATTCCACTTGGCTCACCAAATTTTGTTCTTCTAGGTTGAAGCGTTCGTCTAGAGTAGCAGTTTTTATATTTAGGTTTCACTCTGTTCTCTTATATATAGATAGATGAATTTGAAACTCTAAATCCAACATGGTTTGTAGTAGCTCTTTGAAAGTTGACAACATAAAGGAGTTCTCAGTTTTGTCTTTATGGTTTGTTTCCTCTTCAAGTAGCCCTAGGCACAGACCTTGGAAAAGCACTTTCATTGAGAGGGGTTGCCAAGCTTCTAAGAAATAACGAGTTTCTGAAATACCAGCAAATATTTTTTCACCCAATCTTGATGATACTTGGTGGTAATGATCAGTACACAAATCCCACTTGGCTCACCAAATTTTGTTCTTCTAGGTTGAAGCGTTCGTCTACAGTAGCAGTTTTTATATTTAGGTTTCCCTCGATTCTCTGATATATAGATAGATGAATTTGGAACTCTAAATCCAACATGGTTTGTAGTAGCTCTTTGAGACTTGACAAAATAAAAGAGTTCTCAGTTTTGTCTTTATGGTTTGTTTCCACTTCAAGAAGGCCTAGGCACAGTTGGTGGAAAGCACTTTCATTGGGAGGGGTTGCCAAGCTTCTACGAAATAACGAGATTCCGAAATACCAGCAAATATTTTTTCACCCAATCTTGATAATACTTGGTGGTAATGATCAGTACACAAATCCCACTTGGCTCACCAAATTTTGTTCTTCTAGGTTGAAGCATTCGTCTACAGTAGCAGTTTTTATATTTAGGTTTCCCTCTGTTCTCTAATATATAGATAGATGAATTTGGAACTCTAAATCCAACATGGTTTGTAGTAGCTCTTTGAAACTTGAAAAAATAACGGAGTTCTCAGTTTTGTCTCTATGGTTTGTTTCCTCTTCAAGTAGCCCTAGGAACACACTGTGGAAAAGCACTTTCATTGAGAGGGGTTGACAAGCTTCTAAGAAAAAACGAGTTTCCGAAATACCAGCAAACATTTTTTCACCCAATCTTGATGATACGTGGTGGTAATGATCAGTACACAAATCCCACTTGGCTCACCAAATTTTGTTATTCTAGGTTGAAGCGTTCGTCTACAGTAGCAGTTTTTATATTTAGGTTTTTCTCTGTTCTCTCCTATATAGATAGATGAATTTGAAACTGAAAATCCAACATGGTTGTAGTAGCTCTTTGAAACTTGGCAAAATAAAGGAGTTCTCAGTTTTGTCTCTATGGTTTGTTTCCTCTTCAAGTAGCCCTAGGCTTAGACTGTGGAAAAGAACATTCATTGAGAGGGGTTGAAAAGCTTCTAAGAAATTACGAGTTTCCGAAATACCAGCAAATATTTTTTTACCCAATCTTGATGATACTTGGTGGTAATGATCAGTACACAAATCCCACTTGGCTCACCAAATTTTGTTCTTCTAGGTTGAAGCGTTCCTCTACAGTAGCAGTTTTTATATTTAGGTTTCCCTCTGTTATCTCATATATAGATAGATGAATTTGGAACTCTAAATCCAACATGGTTTGTAGTAGCTCTTTGAGACTTGACAAAATAAAGGAGTTCTCAGTTTTGTCTCTATGGTTTGTTTCCTCTTCAAGTAGCCCTAGGCACAGACTGTGGAAAAGCACTTTCATTGAGAGGGTTTGCCAAGCTTCTAAGAAATTACGAGTTTCCGAAATACCAGCAAATATTTTTTCACCAAATCTTGATGATACTTGGTGGTAATGATCAGTACACAAATCCCACTTGGCTCACCAAATTTTGTTCTTCTAGGTTGAAGCGTTCGTCTACAGTAGCAGTTTTTATATTTAGTTTCCCTTTGTTCTCTCCTATGTAGAAAGATGAATTTGGAACTCTAAATCCCACATTGTTTGTAGTAGCTCTTTGAAACTTGACAAAATAAAGGAGTTCTAAGTTTTGTCTCTATGGTTTGTTTCCTCTTCAAATAGCCCTAGGCACAGACTGTGGTAAAGCACTTTCATTGAGAGGGGTTGCCAAGCTTCTAAGAAATAACGAGTTTCCGAAATACCAGCAAATAGTTTTTCACCCAATCTTGATGATACTTGGTGATAATGATAGGTACACAAATCCCACTTGGCTCACCTAATTTTGTTCTTCTATGTTGAAGCGTTCGTCTACAGTAGCAGTTTTTATATTTAGGTTTCCCTCTGTTCTCTCCTATATAGAAAGATGAATTTGGAACCCTAATCCAACATGGTTTGTAGTACCTCTTTGAAACTTGACAAAATAAAGGAGTTCTCAGTTTTGTCTCTATGGTTTGTTTCCTCTTCAAATAGCCCTAGGCGCAGACTGTGGAAAAGCACTTTCATTGAGAGGGGTTGCCAACCTTCTAAGAAATAACGAGTTTCCGAAATACCAGCAAATATTTTTTCACCCAATCTTGATGATACTTGGTGGTAATGATCAGTACACAAATTCCACTTGGCTCACCAAATTTTGTTCTTCTAGGTTGAAGCGTTCGTCTAGAGTAGCAGTTTTTATATTTAGGTTTCACTCTGTTCTCTTATATATAGATAGATGAATTTGAAACTCTAAATCCAACATGGTTTGTAGTAGCTCTTTGAAAGTTGACAACATAAAGGAGTTCTCAGTTTTGTCTCTATGGTTTGTTTCCTCTTCAAGTAGCCCTAGGCACAGACCTTGGAAAAGCACTTTCATTGAGAGGGGTTGCCAAGCTTCTAAGAAATAACGAGTTTCTGAAATACCAGCAAATATTTTTTCACCCAATCTTGATGATACTTGGTGGTAATGATCAGTACACAAATCCCACTTGGCTCACCAAATTTTGTTCTTCTAGGTTGAAGCGTTCGTCTACAGTAGCAGTTTTTATATTTAGGTTTCCCTCGATTCTCTGATATATAGATAGATGAATTTGGAACTCTAAATCCAACATGGTTTGTAGTAGCTCTTTGAGACTTGACAAAATAAAAGAGTTCTCAGTTTTGTCTCTATGGTTTGTTTCCACTTCAAGAAGGCCTAGGCACAGTTGGTGGAAAGCACTTTCATTGGGAGGGGTTGCCAAGCTTCTACGAAATAACGAGATTCCGAAATACCAGCAAATATTTTTTCACCCAATCTTGATAATACTTGGTGGTAATGATCAGTACACAAATCCCACTTGGCTCACCAAATTTTGTTCTTCTAGGTTGAAGCATTCGTCTACAGTAGCAGTTTTTATATTTAGGTTTCCCTCTGTTCTCTAATATATAGATAGATGAATTTGGAACTCTAAATCCAACATGGTTTGTAGTAGCTCTTTGAAACTTGAAAAAATAACGGAGTTCTCAGTTTTGTCTCTATGGTTTGTTTCCTCTTCAAGTAGCCCTAGGAACACACTGTGGAAAAGCACTTTCATTGAGAGGGGTTGACAAGCTTCTAAGAAAAAACGAGTTTCCGAAATACCAGCAAACATTTTTTCACCCAATCTTGATGATACGTGGTGGTAATGATCAGTACACAAATCCCACTTGGCTCACCAAATTTTGTTATTCTAGGTTGAAGCGTTCGTCTACAGTAGCAGTTTTTATATTTAGGTTTTTCTCTGTTCTCTCCTATATAGATAGATGAATTTGAAACTGAAAATCCAACATGGTTGTAGTAGCTCTTTGAAACTTGGCAAAATAAAGGAGTTCTCAGTTTTGTCTCTATGGTTTGTTTCCTCTTCAAGTAGCCCTAGGCTTAGACTGTGGAAAAGAACATTCATTGAGAGGGGTTGAAAAGCTTCTAAGAAATTACGAGTTTCCGAAATACCAGCAAATATTTTTTTACCCAATCTTGATGATACTTGGTGGTAATGATCAGTACACAAATCCCACTTGGCTCACCAAATTTTGTTCTTCTAGGTTGAAGCGTTCGTCTACAGTAGCAGTTTTTATATTTAGGTTTCCCTCTGTTCTCTCCTATGTAGAAAGATGAATTTGGAACTCTAAATCCCACATTGTTTGTAGTAGCTCTTTGAAACTTGACAAAATAAAGGAGTTCTCAGTTTTGTCTCTATGGTTTGTTTCCTCTTCAAGTAGCCCTAGGCACAGACTGTGGTAAAGAACTTTCATTGAGAGGGGTTGCCAAGCTTCTAAGAAATAACGAGTTTCCGAAATACCAGCAAATAGTTTTTCACCCAATCTTGATGATACTTGGTGGTAATGATAGGTACACAAATCCCACTTGGCTCACCTAATTTTGTTCTTCTAGGTTGAAGCGTTCGTTTACAGTAGCAGTTTTTATATTTAGGTTTCCCTCTGTTCTCTCCTATATAGAAAGATGAATTTGGAACTCTAAATCCAACATGGTTTGTAGTACCTCTTTGAAACTTGACAAAATAAAGGAGTTCTCAGTTTTGTCTCTATGGTTTGTTTCCTCTTCAAATAGCCCTAGGCGCAGACTGTGGAAAAGCACTTTCATTGAGAGGGGTTGCCAACCTTCTAAGAAATAACGAGTTTCCGAAATACCAGCAAATATTTTTTCACCCAATCTTGATGATACTTGGTGGTAATGATCAGTACACAAATTCCACTTGGCTCACCAAATTTTGTTCTTCTAGGTTGAAGCATTCGTCTACAGTAGCAGTTTTTATACTTAGGTTTCCCTCTGTTCTCTCATATATAGAAAGATGAATTTGGAACTCTAAATCCAACATGGTTTTTCGTAGCTCTTTGAAACTTGACAAAATAAAGGAGTTCTCAGTTTTGTCTCTATGGTTTGTTTGGTCTTCAAATAGCCCTAGGCGCAGACTGTGGAAAAGCATTTCATTGAGAGGGGTTGCCAAGCTTTTAAGAAATAACGATTTTCCGAAATACCAGCAAATATTTTTTCACCCAATCTTGATGATACTTGGTGGTAATGATCAGTACACAAATCCTACTTGGCTCACCAAATTTTGTTCTTCTAGGTTGAAGCGTTCGTGACAGTAGCAGTTTTTATATTTAGGTTTCCCTCTGTTCTCTAATAAATAGATAGATGAATTTGGAACTCTAAATCCAACATGGTTTGTAGTAGCTCTTTGAAACTTGACCAAATAAAGGAGTTCTCAGTTTGTCTCTATGGTTTGTTTCCTCTTCATGTAGCCCTAGACACACACTGTGGAAAAGCACTTTCATTGAGAGGGGTTGGCAAGCTTTAAGAAATAACGAGTTTGCGAAATACCAGCAAATATTTTTTCACAAAATGTTGATGATACTTGGTGGTAATGTTCAGTACACAAATCCCACTTGGCTGACCAAATTTTGTTCTTCTAGGTTGAAGCGTTCGTCTAGAGTAGCAGTTTTTATATTTAGGTTTCACTCTGTTCTCTTATATATAGATAGATGAATTTGAAACTCTAAATCCAACATGGTTTGTAGTAGCTCTTTGAAAGTTGACAACATAAAGGAGTTCTCAGTTTTGTCTCTATGGTTTGTTTCCTCTTCAAGTAGCCCTAGGCACAGACCTTGGAAAAGCACTTTCATTGAGAGGGGTTGCCAAGCTTCTAAGAAATAACGAGTTTCTGAAATACCAGCAAATATTTTTTCACCCAATCTTGATGATACTTGGTGGTAATGATCAGTACACAAATCCCACTTGGCTCACCAAATTTTGTTCTTCTAGGTTGAAGCGTTCGTCTACAGTAGCAGTTTTTATATTTAGGTTTCCCTCGATTCTCTTATATATAGATAGATGAATTTGGAACTCTAAATCCAACATGGTTTGTAGTAGCTCTTTGAGACTTGACAAAATAAAAGAGTTCTCAGTTTTGTCTCTATGGTTTGTTTCCACTTCAAGAAGGCCTAGGCACAGTTGGTGGAAAGCACTTTCATTGGGAGGGGTTGCCAAGCTTCTACGAAATAACGAGATTCCGAAATACCAGCAAATATTTTTTCACCCAATCTTGATAATACTTGGTGGTAATGATCAGTACACAAATCCCACTTGGCTCACCAAATTTTGTTCTTCTAGGTTGAAGCATTCGTCTACAGTAGCAGTTTTTATATTTAGGTTTCCCTCTGTTCTCTAATATATAGATAGATGAATTTGGAACTCTAAATCCAACATGGTTTGTAGTAGCTCTTTGAAACTTGAAAAAATAACGGAGTTCTCAGTTTTGTCTCTATGGTTTGTTTCCTCTTCAAGTAGCCCTAGGAACACACTGTGGAAAAGCACTTTCATTGAGAGGGGTTGACAAGCTTCTAAGAAAAAACGAGTTTCTGAAATACCAGCAAACATTTTTTCACCCAATCTTGATGATACGTGGTGGTAATGATCAGTACACAAATCCCACTGGCTCACCAAATTTTGTTATTCTAGGTTGAAGCATTCGTCTACAGTAGCAGTTTTTATATTTAGGTTTTTCTCTGTTCTCTCCTATATAGATAGATGAATTTGGAACTGAAAATCCAACATGGTTGTAGTAGCTCTTTGAAACTTGGCAAAATAAAGGAGTTCTCAGTTTTGTCTCTATGGTTTGTTTCCTCTTCAAGTAGCCCTAGGCTTAGACTGTGGAAAAGAACATTCATTGAGAGGGGTTGAAAAGCTTCTAAGAAATTACGAGTTTCCGAAATACCAGCAAATATTTTTTTACCCAATCTTGATGATACTTGGTGGTAATGATCAGTACACAAATCCCACTTGGCTCACCAAATTTTGTTCTTCTAGGTTGAAGCGTTCGTCTACAGTAGCAGTTTTTATATTTAGTTTCCCTTTGTTCTCTCCTATGTAGAAAGATGAATTTGGAACTCTAAATCCCACATTGTTTGTAGTAGCTCTTTGAAACTTGACAAAATAAAGGAGTTCTCAGTTTTGTCTCTATGGTTTGTTTCCTCTTCAAGTAGCCCTAGGCACAGACCGTGGTAAAGAACTTTCATTGAGAGGGGTTGCCAAGCTTCTAAGAAATAACGAGTTTCCGAAATACCAGCAAATATTTTTTCACCCAATCTTGATGATACTTGGTGGTAATGATAGGTACACAAATCCCACTTGGCTCACCTAATTTTGTTCTTCTAGGTTGAAGCGTTCGTCTACAGTAGCAGTTTTTATATTTAGGTTTCCCTCTGTTCTCTCCTATATAGAAAGATGAATTTGGAACTCTAAATCCAACATGGTTTGTAGTAGTTGTTTGAAACTTGACAAAATAAAGGAGTTCTCAGTTTTGTCTCTATGGTTTGATTCCTCTTCAAGTAGCCCTAGGCACAGACTGTGGAAAAGCACTTTCATTGAGAGGGGTTGCCAAGCTTCTAAGAAATAACGAGTTTCCGAAATACCAGCAAATAGTTTTTCACCCAATCTTGATGATACTTGGTGGGAATGATCAGTACACATATCCCACTTGGCTCACCAAATTTTGTTCTTCTAGGTTGAAGCGTTCGTCTACAGTAGAAGTTTTTATATTTAGGTTTCCCTCTGTTCTCTAATATATAGATAGATGAATTTGGAACTCTAAATCCAACATGGTTTGTAGTAGCTCTTTGAAACTTGACCAAATAAAGGAGTTCTCAGTTTGACTCTATGGTTTGTTTCCTCTTCATGTAGCCCTAGGCACAGGCTGTGGAAAAGCACTTTCATTGAGAGGGGTTGCCAAGCTTTAAGAAATAACGAGTTTGCGAAATACCAGCAAATATTTTTTCACCCAATCTTGATGATACTTGGTCGTAATGATCAGTACACAAATCCCACTTGGCTGACCAAATTTTGTTCTTCTAGGTTGAAGCTTTCGTCTAGAGTAGCAGTTTTTATATTTAGGTTTCACTCTGTTCTCTTATATATAGATAGATGAATTTGAAACTCTAAATCCAACATGGTTTGTAGTAGCTCTTTGAAACTTGACAAAATAAAGGAGTTCTCAGTTTTGTCTCTATGGTTTGTTTCCTCTTCAAGTAGGCCTAGGCACAGACTGTGGAAAGCACTTTCATTGGGAGGGGTTGCCAAGCTTCTACGAAATAACGAGATTCCGAAATAACAGCAAATATTTTTTCACCCAATCTTGATAATACTTGGTGGTAATGATCAGTACACAAATCCCACTTGGCTCACCAAATTTTATTATTCTAGGTTGAAGCATTCGTCTACAGTAGCAGTTTTTATATTTAGGTTTCCCTCTGTTCTCTAATATATAGATAGATGAATTTGGAACTCTAAATCCAACATGGTTTGTAGTAGCTCTTTGAAACTTGAAAAAATAACGGAGTTCTCAGTTTTGTCTCTATGGTTTGTTTCCTCTTCAAGTAGCCCTAGGCACACACTGTGGAAAAGCACTTTCGTTGAGAGGGGTTGCCAAGCTTCTACGAAATAACGAGTTTCCGAAATACCAGCAAATATTTATTCACCCAATCTTGATAATACTTGGTGGTAATGATCAGTACACAAATCCCACATGGCTCACCAAATTTTGATCTTCTAGGTTGAAGAGTTCCTCTACAGTAGCAGTTTTTATATTTAGGTTTCCCTCAGTTCTCTCTCATATAGATAGATCAATTTGGAACTCTAAATCCAACATGGTTTGTAGTAGCTCTTTAAAAGTTGTCAAAATAAAGGAGTTCTCAGTTTTGTCTCTATGGTTTGTTTCCTCTTCAAGTAGCCCTAGGCACAGACTGTGGAAAACCACTTTCATTGAGAGGGGTTGCCAAGGTTCTAAGAAATTATGAGTTTCCGAAATACCAGCAAATATTTTTTCAACGAATCTTGATGATACTTGTTGCTAATGATCAGTACACAAATCCCACTTGCATCACCAAATTTTGTTCTTCTAGGTTGAAGCGTTCGTATACAGTAGCAGTTTTTATATTTAGTTTTCCCTCTGTTCTCTCCTATATAGAAAGATAAATTTGGAACTCTAAATCCAACATGGTTTTTCGTAGCTCTTTGAAACTTGACAAAATAAAGGAGTTCTCAGTTTTGTCTCTATGGTTTGTTTACTCTTCAAATATCCCTAGGCACAGACTGTGGAAAAGCACTTTAATTGAGAGGGGTTGCCAAGCTTCTAAGAAATAACGAGTTTCCGAAATACCAGCAAATATTTTTTCACCCAATCTTGATGATACTTGGTGCTAATGATCAGTACACAAATCCCACTTGGCTCACCAAATTTTGTTCTTCTAGGTTGAAGCGTTCCTCTACAGTAGCAGTTTTTATATTTAGGTTTTTCTCTGTTCTCTCCCATATAGATAGATGAATTTGGAACTATAAATCCAACATGGTTTGTAGTAGCTCTTTGAAACTTGACAAAATAAATGAGTTCTCAGATTTGTCTCTATGGTTTGTTTCCTCTTCAAGTAGCCCTAGGCACAGACTGTGGTAAAGCACTTTCATTGAGAGGGGTTGCCAAGCTTCTAAGAAATAACGAGTTTCCGAAATACCAGCAAATATTTTTTCACCCAATCTTGATGATACTTGTTGGTAATGATCAGTACACAAGTCCCACATGGCTCACCTAATTTTGTTCTTCTAGGTTGAAGCGTTCGTCTACAGTAGCAGTTTTTATATTTAGGTTTCCCTCTGTTCTCTCCTATATAGAAAGCTGAATTTGGAACTCTAAATCCAACATGGTTTGTAGTAGCTCTTTGAAACTTGACCAAATAAAGGAGTTCTCAGTTTTGTCTCTACGGTTTGTTTCCTCTTCATGTAGCCCTAGAAACAGACTGTGGAAAAGCACTTTCATTGAGAGGGGTTGCCAAGCTTTAAGAAATAACGAGTTTGCGAAATACCAGCAAATATTTTTTCACCCAATCTTGATGAGACTTGGTGGTAATGATCAGTACACAACTCCCACTTGGCTCACCAAATTTTGTTCTTCTAGGTTGAAGCGTTCGTCTACAGTAGCAGTTTTTATATTTAGGTTTCCCTCTGTTCTCTCCCATATAGATAGATGAATTTGGAACTCTAAATCCAACATGGTTTGTAGTAGCTCTTTGAAACTTGACAAAATAAAGGAGTTCTCAGTTTTGTCTCTATGGT
Organism: Callospermophilus lateralis; assembly: GCF_048772815.1. Lineage (NCBI taxonomy): Eukaryota > Metazoa > Chordata > Mammalia > Rodentia > Sciuridae > Callospermophilus > Callospermophilus lateralis. The sequence goes on from NW_027511078.1 coordinate 10,795, forward strand.
TTGTTTCCTCTTCAAGTAGGCCTAGGCACAGACTGTGGAAAGCACTTTCATTGGGAGGGGTTGCCAAGCTTCTACGAAATAACGAGATTCCGAAATAACAGCAAATATTTTTTCACCCAATCTTGATAATACTTGGTGGTAATGATCAGTACACAAATCCCACTTGGCTCACCAAATTTTATTATTCTAGGTTGAAGCATTCGTCTACAGTAGCAGTTTTTATATTTAGGTTTCCCTCTGTTCTCTAATATATAGATAGATGAATTTGGAACTCTAAATCCAACATGGTTTGTAGTAGCTCTTTGAAACTTGAAAAAATAACGGAGTTCTCAGTTTTGTCTCTATGGTTTGTTTCCTCTTCAAGTAGCCCTAGGCACACACTGTGGAAAAGCACTTTCGTTGAGAGGGGTTGCCAAGCTTCTACGAAATAACGAGTTTCCGAAATACCAGCAAATATTTATTCACCCAATCTTGATAATACTTGGTGGTAATGATCAGTACACAAATCCCACATGGCTCACCAAATTTTGATCTTCTAGGTTGAAGAGTTCCTCTACAGTAGCAGTTTTTATATTTAGGTTTCCCTCAGTTCTCTCTCATATAGATAGATCAATTTGGAACTCTAAATCCAACATGGTTTGTAGTAGCTCTTTAAAAGTTGTCAAAATAAAGGAGTTCTCAGTTTTGTCTCTATGGTTTGTTTCCTCTTCAAGTAGCCCTAGGCACAGACTGTGGAAAACCACTTTCATTGAGAGGGGTTGCCAAGGTTCTAAGAAATTATGAGTTTCCGAAATACCAGCAAATATTTTTTCAACGAATCTTGATGATACTTGTTGCTAATGATCAGTACACAAATCCCACTTGCATCACCAAATTTTGTTCTTCTAGGTTGAAGCGTTCGTATACAGTAGCAGTTTTTATATTTAGTTTTCCCTCTGTTCTCTCCTATATAGAAAGATAAATTTGGAACTCTAAATCCAACATGGTTTTTCGTAGCTCTTTGAAACTTGACAAAATAAAGGAGTTCTCAGTTTTGTCTCTATGGTTTGTTTACTCTTCAAATATCCCTAGGCACAGACTGTGGAAAAGCACTTTAATTGAGAGGGGTTGCCAAGCTTCTAAGAAATAACGAGTTTCCGAAATACCAGCAAATATTTTTTCACCCAATCTTGATGATACTTGGTGCTAATGATCAGTACACAAATCCCACTTGGCTCACCAAATTTTGTTCTTCTAGGTTGAAGCGTTCCTCTACAGTAGCAGTTTTTATATTTAGGTTTTTCTCTGTTCTCTCCCATATAGATAGATGAATTTGGAACTATAAATCCAACATGGTTTGTAGTAGCTCTTTGAAACTTGACAAAATAAATGAGTTCTCAGATTTGTCTCTATGGTTTGTTTCCTCTTCAAGTAGCCCTAGGCACAGACTGTGGTAAAGCACTTTCATTGAGAGGGGTTGCCAAGCTTCTAAGAAATAACGAGTTTCCGAAATACCAGCAAATATTTTTTCACCCAATCTTGATGATACTTGTTGGTAATGATCAGTACACAAGTCCCACATGGCTCACCTAATTTTGTTCTTCTAGGTTGAAGCGTTCGTCTACAGTAGCAGTTTTTATATTTAGGTTTCCCTCTGTTCTCTCCTATATAGAAAGCTGAATTTGGAACTCTAAATCCAACATGGTTTGTAGTAGCTCTTTGAAACTTGACCAAATAAAGGAGTTCTCAGTTTTGTCTCTACGGTTTGTTTCCTCTTCATGTAGCCCTAGAAACAGACTGTGGAAAAGCACTTTCATTGAGAGGGGTTGCCAAGCTTTAAGAAATAACGAGTTTGCGAAATACCAGCAAATATTTTTTCACCCAATCTTGATGAGACTTGGTGGTAATGATCAGTACACAACTCCCACTTGGCTCACCAAATTTTGTTCTTCTAGGTTGAAGCGTTCGTCTACAGTAGCAGTTTTTATATTTAGGTTTCCCTCTGTTCTCTCCCATATAGATAGATGAATTTGGAACTCTAAATCCAACATGGTTTGTAGTAGCTCTTTGAAACTTGAAAAAATAACGGAGTTCTCAGTTTTGTCTCTATGGTTTGTTTCCTCTTCAAGTAGCCCTAGGCACAGACTGTGGAAAAGCACTTTCATTGAGAGGGGTTGCCAAGCTTCTAAGAAAAAACGAGTTTCCGAAATACCAGCAAATATTTTTTCACCCAATCTTGATGATACTTTGTGCAAATGATCAGTACACAAATCCCACTTGGCTCACCAATTTTGTTCTTCTAGGTTGAAGCGTTCGTCTACAGTAGCAGTTTTTATATTTAGGTTTCCATCTGTTCTCTCCTATACAGAAAGATGAACTTGGAACTCTAAATCCAACATGGTTTGTAGTAGCTCTTTGAAACTTGATAAAATAAAGGAGTTCTCAGTTTTGTCTCTATGGTTTGTTTCCTCTTCAAGTAGCCCTAGGCACAGACTGTGGAAAAGCACTTTCATTGAGAGGGGTTGCCAAGCTTCTAAGAAATAACGAGTTTCCGAAATACCAGCAAATATTTTTTCACCCAATCTTGATGATACTTGGAGGTAATGATCAGTACACATTTCCAACTTGGCTCACCAAATTTTGTTCTTCTAGGTTGAAGCGTTCGTCTACAGTAGCAGTATTTATATTTAGGTTTCCCTCGATTCTCTGATATAAAGATAGATGAATTTTTAGCTCTAAATCCAACATGGTTTGTAGTAGCTATTTGAAACTTGAAAAAATAAGGGAGTTCTCAGTTTTGTCTCTATGGTTTGTTTCCTCTTCATGTAGGCCTAGGCACAGACTGTGGAAAGCACTTTCATTGAGAGGGGTTGCCAAGCTTCTACGAAATAACGAGTTTCCGAAATACCAGCAAATATTTATTCACCCAATCTTGATAATACTTGGTGGTAATGATCAGTACACAAATCCCACTTGGCTCACCAAATTTTGATCTTCTAGGTTGAAGCGTTCGTCTACAGTAGCAGTATTTATATTTAGGTTTCCCTCTGTTCTCTCCCATATAGATAGATGAATTTGGAACTCTAAATCCAACATGGTTTGTAGTAGCTCTTTGAAACTTGACAAAATAAAGGAGTTCTCAGTTTTGTCTCTATGGTTTGTTTCCTCTTCAAGTAGCCCTAGGCACAGACTGTGGAAAAGCACTTTCATTGAGAGGGGTTGCCAAGCTTCTAAGAAAAAACGAGTTTCCGAAATACCAGCAAATATTTTTTCACCCAATCTTGATGATACTTTGTGCAAATGATCAGTACACAAATCCCACTTGGCTCACCAATTTTGTTCTTCTAGGTTGAAGCGTTCGTCTACAGTAGCAGTTTTTATATTTAGGTTTCCCTCTGTTCTCTCCTATACAGAAAGATGAACTTGGAACTCTAAATCCAACATGGTTTGTAGTAGCTCTTTGAAACTTGATAAAATAAAGGAGTTCTCAGTTTTGTCTCTATGGTTTGTTTCCTCTTCAAGTAGCCCTAGGCACAGACTGTGGAAAAGCACTTTCATTGAGAGGGGTTGCCAAGCTTCTAAGAAATAACGAGTTTCCGAAATACCAGCAAATATTTTTTCACCCAATCTTGATGATACTTGGAGGTAATGATCAGTACACATTTCCAACTTGGCTCACCAAATTTTGTTCTTCTAGGTTGAAGCGTTCGTCTACAGTAGCAGTATTTATATTTAGGTTTCCCTCGATTCTCTGATATAAAGATAGATGAATTTTTAGCTCTAAATCCAACATGGTTTGTAGTAGCTATTTGAAACTTGAAAAAATAAGGGAGTTCTCAGTTTTGTCTCTATGGTTTGTTTCCTCTTCATGTAGGCCTAGGCACAGACTGTGGAAAGCACTTTCATTGAGAGGGGTTGCCAAGCTTCTACGAAATAACGAGTTTCCGAAATACCAGCAAATATTTATTCACCCAATCTTGATAATACTTGGTGGTAATGATCAGTACACAAATCCCACTTGGCTCACCAAATTTTGATCTTCTAGGTTGAAGCGTTCGTCTACAGTAGCAGTATTTATATTTAGGTTTCCCTCTGTTCTCTCCCATATAGATAGATGAATTTGGAACTCTAAATCCAACATGGTTTGTAGTAGCTCTTTGAAACTTGACAAAATAAAGGAGTTCTCAGTTTTGTCTCTATGGTTTGTTTCCTCTTCAAGTAGCCCTAGGCACAGACTATGGAAAAGCACTTTCATTGAGAGGGGATTCCAAGCTTCTAAGAAATTACGAGTTTCCGAAACACCAGCAAATATTTATTTACCCAAACTTGATGATACTTGGTGGTAATGATCCGTACACAAATCCCACTTGGCTCACCAAATTTTGTTCTTCTTGGTTCAAGCGTTCGTCTACAGCAGCAGTTTTTATATTTAGGTTTCCCTCTGTTCTCTCCCATATAGATAGAAGAATTTGGAATTCTAAATCCAACATGGTTTGTAGTAGCTCTTTGAAACTTGAAAAAATAAAGGAGTTCTCAGTTTTGTCTCTATGGTTTGTTTCTTCTTCAAGTAGCACTAGGCACAGAATGTGGAAAAGCACTTTCATTGAGAGGGGTTGCCAAGCTTCTAAGAAATTACGAGTTTCCGAAATACCAGCAAATATTTTTTCACCAAATCTTGATGACACTTGGTGGTAATGATCAGTACACAAATCCCACTTGGCTCACCAAATTTTGTTCTTCTAGGTTGAAGCGTTCGTCTACAGTAGCAGTTTTTATATTTAGGTTTCCCTTTGTTCTCTCCTATATAGAAAGATGAATTTGGAACTCTAAATCCCACATGGTTTGTAGTAGCTCTTTGAAACTTGACAAAATAAAGGAGTTCTCAGTTTTGTCTCTATGGTTTGTTTCCTCTTCAAGTAGCCCTAGGCGCAGACTGTGGAAAAGCACTTTCATTGAGAGGGGTTGCCAACCTTCTAAGAAATAACGAGTTTCCGAAACACCAGCAAATATTTATTCAGCCAATCTTGATGATACTTGGTGGTAATGATGAGTACACAAATCCCACTTGGCTCACCAAATTTTGTTCTTCTAGGTTGAAGCGTTCGTCTACAGTAGCAGTTTTTATATTTAGGTTTCCCTCTGTTCTCTCTTATATAGAAAGATGAACTTGGAACTCTAAATCCAACATGGTTTTTCGTAGATCTTTGAAACTTGAAAAAATAAAGGAGTTCTCAGTTTTGTCTCTATGGTTTGTTTCCTCTTCAAATAGCCCTAGGCACAGATTGTGGAAAAGCAATTTCACTGAGCGGGGTTGCCAAGCTTCTAAGAAATAACGAGTTTCCGAAATACCAGCAAATATTTTTTCACCCAATCTTGATGATACTTGGTGCTAATGATCAGTACACAAATCCCACTTGGCTCACCAAATTTTGTTCTTCTAGGTTGAAGCCTTCGTCTACAATAGCATTTTTTTATATTTAGGTTTTTCTCTGTTCTCTCCCATATAGATAGATGAATTTGGAACTATAAATCCAACATGGTTTGTAGTAGCTCTTTGAAACTTGACAAAATAAAGGAGTTCTCAGTTTTGTCTCTATGGTTTGTTTCCTCTTCAAGTAGCCCTAGGCACAGACTGTGGAAAAGCACTTTCATTGAGAGGGTTTGCCAAGCTTCTAAGGAATAACGAGTTTCCGAAATACCAGCAAATAGTTTTTCACCCAATCTTGATGAGACTTGGTGGTAATGATCAGTACACAAATCCCACTTGGCTCACCAAATTTTGTTCTTCTAGGTTGAAGCGTTCGCCTACAATAGAAGTTTTTATATTTAGGTTTCCCTCTGTTCTCTAATATATAGATAGATGAATTTGGAACTCTAAATCCAACATGGTTTGTAGTAGCTCTTTGAAACTTGACCAAATAAAGGAGTACTCAGTTTTGTCTCTACGGTTTGTTTCCTCTTCATGTAGCCCAAGGCACAGACTGTGGAAAAGCACTTTCATTGAGAGGGGTTGCCAAGCTTCTAAGAAAAAACGAGTGTCCGAAATACCAGCAAGTATTTTTTCACCCAATCTTGATGATACTTTGTGCAAATGATCAGTACACAAATCCCACTTGGCTCACCAAATTTTGTTCTTCTAGGTTGAAGCGTTCCTCTATAGTAGCAGTTTTTATATTTAGGTTTCCCTCTGTTCTCTCCTATATAGAAAGATGAACTTGGAACTCTAAATCCAACATGGTTGGTAGTAGCTCTTTGAAACTTGACAAAATAAAGGAGTTCTCAGTTTTGTCTCTATGGTTTGTTTCCTCTTCAAGTAGCCCTAGGCACAGACTGTGGAAAATCACTTTCATTGAGAGGGGTTGCCAAGCTTCTAAGAAATTACGAGTTTCCGAAATACCAGCAAATATTTTTTCACCCAATCTTGATGATACTTGGAGGTAATGATCAGTACACATTTCCAACTTGGCTCACCAAATTTTGTTCTTCTAGGTTGAAGCGTTCGTCTATAGTAGCAGTTTTTATATTTAAGTTTCCCTCGATTCTCTGATATATAGATAGATGAATTTGGAACTCTACATCCAACATGGTTTGTAGTAGCTCTTTGAAACTTGACAAAATAAAGGAGTTCTCAGTTTTGTCTCTATGGTTTGTTTCCTCTTCAAGTAGCCCTAGGCACACACTGTGGAAAGCACTTACATTGAGAGGTGTTGCCAAGCTTCTAAGAAATAACGAGTTTCCGAAACACCAGCAAATATTTTTTCACCCAATCTTGATAATACTTGGTGGTAATGATCAGTACACAAATCCCACTTGGCTGACCAAATTTTGTTCTTCTAGGTTGAGGCGTTCGTCTACAATAGCAGTTTTTATATTTAGGTTTCCCTCTGTTCTCTCAAATATAAATAGATGAATTTGGAACTCTAAATCCAACAAGGTTTGTAGTAGCTCTTTGAAACTTGACAAAATAAAGGAGTTCTCAGTTTTGTCTCTATGGTTTGATTCCTCTTCAAGTAGCCCTAGGCAAAGACTGTGGAAAAGCACTTTCATTGAGAGGGGTTGCCAAGCTTCTAAGAAATTACGAGTTTCCGAAATACCAGCAAATATTTTTTTAACCCAATCTTGATGATACTTGGTGCTAATGATCAGTACACAAATCCCACTTGGCTCACCCAATTTTGTTCTTCTAGGTTGAAGCGTTCGTCTACAGTAGCAGTTTTTATATTTAGGTTTCCCTCTGTTCTCTCCCATATAGATAGATGAATTTGGAACTCTAAATCCAACATGGTTTGTAGTAGCTCTTTGAAACTTGACAAAATAAAGGAGTTCTCAGTTTTGTCTCTATGGTTTGTTTCCTCTTCAAGTAGCCCTAGGCACAGACTATGGAAAAGCACATTCATTGAGAGGGGTTGCCAAGCTTCTAAGAAATAACGAGTTTCCGAAACACCAGCAAATATTTATTCACCCAAACTTGATGATACTTGGTGGTAATGATCAGTACACAAATCCCACTTGGCTCACCAAATTTTGTTCTTCTAGGTTGAAGCGTTCGTCTACAGTAGCAGTTTTTATATTTCGGTTTCCCTCTGTTCTCTCCCATATACATAGATGAATTTGGAACTCTAAATCCCACATGGTTTGTAGTAGCTCTTTGAAACTTGACAAAATAAAGGAGTTCTCAGTTTTGTCTCTATGGTTTGTTTCCTCTTCAAGTAGCCCTAGGCGCACACTGTGGAAAAGCACTTTCATTGAGAGGGGTTGCCAACCTTCTAAGAAATAACGAGTTTCCGAAACACCAGCAAATATTTATTCACCCAATCTCGATGATACATGGTGGTAATGATCAGTACACAAATCCCACTTGGCTCACCAAATTTTGTTCTTCTAGGTTGAAGCGTTCGTCTACAGTAGCAGTTTTTATATTTAGGTTTCCCCTTGTTCTCTCCTATATAGAAAGATGAATTTGGAACTCTAAATCCAACATGGTTTGTAGTAGCTCTTTGAAACTTGACAAAATAAAGGAGTTCTCAGTTTTGTCTCTATGGTTTGTTTCCTCTTCAAATAGCCATAGGCACAGACTGTGGAAAAGCACTTTCATTGAGAGGGGTTGCAAAGCTTCTAAGAAATAACGAGTTTCCGAAATACCAGCAAATATTTTTTCACCCAATCTTGATGATACTTGGTGCTAATGATCAGTACACAAATCCCACTTGGCTCACCAAATTTTGTTCTTCTACGTTGAAGCGTTTGTCTACAGTAGCATTTTTTATATTTAGGTTTTTCTCTGTTCTCTCCCATATAGATAGATGAATTTGGAACTATAAATCCAACATGGTTTGTAGTAGCTCTTTGAAACTTGACAAAATAAAGGAGTTCTCAGTTTTGTCTCTATGGTTTGTTTCCTCTTCAAGTAGCCCTAGGCACAGACTGTGGTAAAGCACTTTCATTGAGAGGGGTTGCCAAGCTTCTAAGGAATAACGAGTTTCTGAAATACCAGCAAATAGTTTTTCACCCAATCTTGATGATACTTGGTGGTAATGATCAGTACACAAATCCCACTTGGCTCACCAAATTTTGTTCTTCTAGGTTGATGCGTTCGTCTACAGTAGCAGTTTTTATATTTAGGTTTCCCTCTGTTCTCTCCCATATAGATAGATGAATTTGGAACTCTAAATCCAACATGGTTTGTAGTAGCTCTTTGAAACTTGAAAAAATAACGGAGGTCTCAGTTTTGTCTCTATGGTTTGTTTCCTCTTCAAGTAGCCCTAGGCACAGACTGTGGAAAAGCACTTTCATTGAGAGGGGTTGCCAAGCTTCTAAGAAAAAACGAGTTTCCGAAATACCAGCAAGTATTTTTTCACCCAATCTTGATGATACTTTGTGCAAATGATCAGTACACAAATCCCACTTGGCTCACCAAATTTTGTTCTTCTAGGTTGAAGCGTTCCTCTACAGTAGCAGTTTTTATATTTAGGTTTCCCTCTGTTCTCTCCTATATAGAAAGATGAACTTGGAACTCTAAATCCAACATGGTTTGTAGTAGCTCTTTGAAACTTGACAAAATAAAGGAGTTCTCAGTTTTGTCTCTATGGTTTGTTTCCTCTTCAAGTAGCCCTAGGCACAGACTGTGGAAAAGCACTTTCATTGAGAGGGGTTGCCAAGCTTCTAAGAAATAACGAGTTTCCGAAATACCAGCAAATATTTTTTCACCCAATCTTGATGATACTTGGAGGTAATGATCAGTACACATTTCCAACTTGGCTCACCAAATTTTGTTCTTCTAGGTTGAAGCGTTCGTCTATAGTAGCAGTTTTTATATTTAGGTTTCCCTCGATTCTCTGATATATAGATAGATGAATTTGGAACTCTAAATCCAACATGGTTTGTAGTAGCTCTTTGAAACTTGACAAAATAAAGGAGTTCTCAGTTTTGTCTCTATGGTTTGTTTCCTCTTCAACTAGCCCTAGGCACACACTCTGGAAAGCACTTTCATTGAGATGGGTTGCCAAGCTTCTAAGAAAAAAACGAGTTTCCGAAATACCAGCAAATATTTATTCAGCCAATCTTGATGATACTTGGTGGTAATGATCAGTACACAAATCCCACTTGGCTCACCAAATTTTGTTCTTCTAGTTTGAAGCGTTCGTCTACAGTAGCCATTTTTATATTAAGGTTTCCCTTGATTCTCTTATATATAGATAGATGAATTTGGAACTCTAAATTTAACATGGTTTGTAGTAACTCTTTGAAACTTGACAAAATAAAGGAGTTCTCAGTTTTGTCTCTATGGTTTGTTTCCATTTCAAGTAGCCCTAGGCACAGACTGTGGAAAGCACTTACATTGAGAGGTGTTGCCAAGCTTCTAAGAAATAACGAGTTTCCGAAATACCAGCAAATATTTTTTCACCCAATCTTGATAATACTTGGTGGTAATGATCAGTACACAAATCCCACTTGGCTGACCAATTTTTGTTCTTCTAGGTTGAGGCGTTCGTCTACAGTAGCAGTTTTTATATTTAGGTTTCCCTCTGTTCTCTCAAATATAAATAGATGAATTTGGAACTCTAAATCCAACAAGGTTTGTATTAGCTCTTTGAAACTTGACAAAATAAAGGAGTTCTCAGTTTTGTCTCTATGGTTTGATTCCTCTTCAAGTAGCCCTAGGCAAAGACTGTGGAAAAGCACTTTCATTGAGAGGGGTTGCCAAGCTTCTAAGAAATTACGAGTTTCCGAAATACCAGCAAATATTTTTTTAACCCAATCTTGATGATACTTGGTGCTAATGATCAGTACACAAATCCCACTTGGCTCACCCAATTTTGTTCTTCTAGGTTGAAGCGTTCGTCTACAGTAGCAGTTTTTATATTTAGGTTTCCCTCTGTTCTCTCCCATATAGATAGATGAATTTGGAACTCTAAATCCAACATGGTTTGTAGTAGCTCTTTGAAACTTGACAAAATAAAGGAGTTCTCAGTTTTGTCTCTATGGTTTGTTTCCTCTTCAAGTAGCCCTAGGCACAGACTATGGAAAAGCACATTCATTGAGAGGGGTTGCCAAGCTTCTAAGAAATAACGAGTTTCCGAAACACCAGCAAATATTTATTCACCCAAACTTGATGATACTTGGTGGTAATGATCAGTACACAAATCCCACTTGGCTCACCAAATTTTGTTCTTCTAGGTTGAAGCGTTCGTCTACAGTAGCAGTTTTTATATTTCGGTTTCCCTCTGTTCTCTCCCATATAGATAGATGAATTTGGAACTCTAAATCCAACATGGTTTGTAGTAGCTCTTTGAAACTTGACAAAATAAAGGAGTTCTCAGTTTTGTCTCTATGGTTTGTTTCCTTTCAAGTAGCCCTAGGCTTAGACTGTGGAAAAGCACTTTCATTGAGAGGGGTTGCCAAGCTTCTAAGAAATTACGAGTTTCCGAAATACCAGCAAATATTTTTTCACCCAATCTTGATGACACTTGGTGGTAATGATCAGTACACAAATCCCACTTGGCTCACCAAATTTTGTTCTTCTAGGTTGAAGCGTTCGTCTACAGTAGCAGTTTTTATATTTAGGTTTCTCTTTGTTCTCTCCTATATAGAAAGATGAATTTGGAACTCTAAATCCCACATGGTTTGTAGTAGTCTTTGAAACTTGACAAAATAAAGGAGTTCTCAGTTTTGTCTGTATGGTTTGTTTCCTCTTCAAGTAGCCCTAGGCGCACACTGTGGAAAGCACTTTCATTGAGAGGGGTTGCCAACCTTCTAAGAAATAACGAGTTTCCGAAACACCAGCAAATATTTATTCACCCAATCTCGATGATACATGGTGGTAATGATCAGTACACAAATCCCACTTGGCTCACCAAATTTTGTTCTTCTAGGTTGAAGCGTTCGTCTACAGTAGCAGTTTTTATATTTAGGTTTCCCCCTGTTCTCTCCTATATAGAAAGATGAATTTGGAACTCTAAATCCAACATATTTTTTCGTAGCTCTTTGAAACTTGACAAAATAAAGGAGTTCTCAGTTTTGTCTCTATGGTTTGTTTCCTCTTCAAATAGCCATAGGCACAGACTGTGGAAAAGCACTTTCATTGAGAGGGGTTGCCAAGCTTCTAAGAAATAACGAGTTTCTGAAATACCAGCAAATATTTTTTCACCCAATCTTGATGATACTTGGTGCTAATGATCAGTACACAAATCCCACTTGGCTCACCAAATTTTGTTCTTCTAGGTTGAAGCGTTCGTCTACAGTAGCATTTTTTATATTTAGGTTTTTCTCTGTTCTCTCCCATATAGATAGATGAATTTGGAACTATAAATCCAACATGGTTTGTAGTAGCTCTTTGAAACTTGACAAAATAAAGGAGTTCTCAGTTTTGTCTCTATGGTTTGTTTCCTCTTCAAGTAGCCCTAGGCACAGACTGTGGTAAAGCACTTTCATTGAGAGGGTTGCCAAGCTTCTAAGGAATAACGAGTTTCTGAAATACCAGCAAATAGTTTTTCACCCAATCTTGATGATACTTGGTGGTAACGATCAGTACACAAATCCCACTTGGCTCACCAAATTTTGTTCTTCTAGGTTGAAGCGTTCGCCTACAGTAGAAGTTTTTATATTTAGGTTTCCCTCTGTTCTCTCCCATATAGATAGATGAATTTGGATCTCTAAATCCAACATGGTTTGTAGTAGCTCTTTGAAACTTGAAAAAATAACGGAGGTCTCAGTTTTGTCTCTATGGTTTCTTTCCTCTTCAAGTAGCCCTATGCACAGACTGTGGAAAAGCACTTTCATTGAGAGGGGTTGCCAAGCTTCTAAGAAAAAACGAGTGTCCGAAATACCAGCAAGAATTTTTTCACCCAATCTTGATGATACTTTGTGCAAATGATCAGTACAAAAATCCCACTTGGCTCACCAAATTTTGTTCTTCTAGGTTGAAGCGTTCCTCTACAGTAGCAGTTTTTATATTTAGGTTTCCCTCTGTTCTCTCCTATATAGAAAGATGAACTTGGAACTCTAAATCCAACATGGTTTGTAGTAGCTCTTTGAAACTTGATAAAATAAAGGAGTTCTCAGTTTTGTCTCTATGGTTTGTTTCCTCTTCAAGTAGCCCTAGGCACAGACTGTGGAAAAGCACTTTCATTGAGAGGGGGTTGCCAATCTTCTAAGAAATAACGAGTTTCCGAAATACCAGCAAATATTTTTTCACCCAATCTTGATGATACTTGGAGGTAATGATCAGTACACATTTCCAACTTGGCTCACCAAATTTTGTTCTTCTAGGTTGAAGCGTTCGTCTATAGTAGCAGTTTTTATATTTAGGTTTCCCTCGATTCTCTGATATATAGATAGATGAATTTGGAACTCTAAATCCAACATGGTTTGTAGTAGCTCTTTGAAACTTGACAAAATAAAGGAGTACTCAGTTTTGTCTCTATGGTTTGTTTCCTCTTCAACTAGCCCTAGGCACACACTGTGGAAAGCACTTTCATTGAGATGGGTTGCCAAGCTTCTAAGAAAAAACGAGTTTCCGAAATACCAGCAAATATTTATTCAGCCAATCGTGATGATACTTGGTGGTAATGATCAGTACACAAATCCCACTTGGCTCACCAAATTTTGTTCTTCTAGTTTGAAGCGTTCGTCTACAGTAGCCATTTTTATATTAAGGTTTCCCTTGATTCTCTTATATATAGATAGATGAATTTGGAACTCTAAATTTAACATGGTTTGTAGTAACTCTTTGAAACTTGACAAAATAAAGGAGTTCTCCGTTTTGTCTCTATGGTTTGTTTGGTCTTCAAATAACCCTAGGCACAGACTGTGGAAAAGCACTTTCATTGAGAGGGGTTGCCAAGCTTTAAGAAATAACGAGTTTGCGAAATACCAGCAAGTATTTTTTCACCCAATCTTGATGAGACTTGGTGGTAATGATCAGTACACAATTCCCACTTGGCTCACCAAATTTTGTGCTTTTAGGTTGAAGCATTCGTCTACAGTAGCAGTTTTTATATTTAGGTTTCCCTCTGTTCTCTCCCATATAGATAGATGAATTTGGAACTCTAAATCCAACATGGTTTGTAGTAGCTCTTTGAAACTTGAAAAAATAACGGACATCTCAGTTTTGTCTCTATGGTTTGTTTCCTTTTCAAGTAGGCCTAGGCACAGACTGTGGAAAAGCACTTTAATTCAGAGGGTTGCCAAGCTTCTAAGAAAAAACGAGTTTCCGAAATACCAGCAAATATTTATTCAGCCAATCTTGATGATACTTGGTGGTAATGATCAGTACACAAATCCCACTTGGCTGACCAAATTTTGTTCTTCTAGGTTGAGGCGTTCGTCTACAGTAGCAGTTTTTATATTTAGGTTTCCCTCTGTTCTCTCAAATATAAATAGATGAATTTGGAACTCTAAATCCAACATGGTTTGTAGTAGCTCTTTGAAACTTGACAAAATAAAGGAGTTCTCAGTTTTGTCTCTATGGTTTGTTTGGTCTTCAAATAGCCCTAGGCGCAGACTGTGGAAAAGCATTTCATTGAGAGGGGTTGCCAACCTTCTAAGAAATAACGAGTTTCCGAAATACCAGCAAATATTTTTCACCCAATCTTGATGATACTTGGTGGTAATGATAGGTTCACAAATCCCATTTGGCTCACCAAATTTTGTTCTTCTAGGTTGAAGCGTTCGCCTACAGTAGAAGTTTTTATATTTAGGTTTCCCTGTGTTCTCTCCCATATAGATAGATGAATTTGGAACTCTAAATCCAACATGGTTTGTAGTAGCTCTTTGAAACTTGAAAAAATAACGGAGGTCTCAGTTTTGTCTCTATGGTTTGTTTCCTCTTCAAGTAGCCCTAGGCACAGACTGTGGAAAAGCACTTTCATTGAGAGGGGTTGCCAAGCTTCTAAGAAAAAACGAGTGTCCGAAATACCAGCAAGTATTTTTTCACCCAATCTTGATGATACTTTGTGCAAATGATCAGTACACAAATCCCACTTGGCTCACCAAATTTTGTTCTTCTAGGTTGAAGCGTTCCTCTACAGTAGCAGTTTTTATATTTAGGTTCCCCTCTGTTCTCTCCTATATAGAAAGATGAACTTGGAACTCTAAATCCAACATGGTTTGTAGTAGCTCTTTGAAACTTGACAAAATAAAGGAGTTCTCAGTTTTGTCTCTATGGTTTGTTTCCTCTTCAAGTAGCCCTAGGCACAGACTGTGGAAAAGCACTTTCATTGAGAGGGGTTGCCAAGCTTCTAAGAAATAACGAGTTTCCGAAATACCAGCAAATATTTTTTCACCCAATCTTGATGATACTTGGAGGTAATGATCAGTACACATTTCCAACTTGGCTCACCAAATTTTGTTCTTCTAGGTTGAAGCGTTCGTCTATAGTAGCAGTTTTTATATTTAGGTTTCCCTCGATTCTCTGATATATAGATAGATGAATTTGGAACTCTAAATCCAACATGGTTTGTAGTAGCTCTTTGAAACTTGACAAAATAAAGGAGTTCTCAGTTTTGTCTCTATGGTTTGTTTCCTCTTCATGTAGCCCTAGGCACAGACTGTGGAAAAGCACTTTCATTGAGAGGGGTTGCCAAGCTTTAAGAAATAACGAGTTTGCGAAATACCAGCAAGTATTTTTTCACCCAATCTTGATGAGACTTGGTGGTAATGATCAGTACACAATTCCCACTTGGCTCACCAAATTTTGTGCTTCTAGGTTGAAGCGTTCGTCTACAGTAGCAGTTTTTATATTTAGGTTTCCCTCTGTTCTCTCCCATATAGATAGATGAATTTGGAACTCTAAATCCAACATAGTTTGTAGTAGCTCTTTGAAACTTGACAAAATAAAGGAGTTCTCACTTTTGTCTCTATGGTTTGTTTGGTCTTCAAATAGCCCTAGGCGCAGACTGTGGAAAAGCATTTCATTGAGAGGGGTTGCCAACCTTCTAAGAAATAACGAGTTTCCGAAATACCAGCAAATATTTTTTCACCCAATCTTGATGATACTTGGTGGTAATGATCAGTACACAAATCCCATTTGGCTCACCAAATTTTGTTCTTCTAGGTTGAAGCGTTCGCCTACAGTAGAAGTTTTTATATTTAGGTTTCCCTCTGTTCTCTCCCATATAGATAGATGAATTTGGAACTCTAAATCCAACATGGTTTGTAGTAGCTCTTTGAAACTTGAAAAAATAACGGAGGTCTCAGTTTTGTCTCTATGGTTTGTTTCCTCTTCAAGTAGCCCTAGGCACAGACTGTGGAAAAGCACTTTCATTGAGAGGGGTTGCCAAGCTTCTAAGAAAAAACGAGTGTCCGAAATACCAGCAAGTATTTTTTCACCCAATCTTGATGATACTTTGTGCAAATGATCAGTACACAAATCCCACTTGGCTCACCAAATTTTGATCTTCTAGGTTGAAGCGTTCCTCTACAGTAGCAGTTTTTATATTTAGGTTTCCCTCTGTTCTCTCCCATATAGATAGATGAATTTGGAACTCTAAATCCAACATGGTTTGTAGTAGCTCTTTGAAACTTGAAAAAATAACGGAGGTCTCAGTTTTGTCTCTATGGTTTGTTTCCTCTTCAAGTAGCCCTAGGCGCAGACTGTGGAAAAGCATTTCATTGAGAGGGGTTGCCAAGCTTCTAAGGAATAAAGAGTTTCCGAAATACCAGCAAATATTTATTCAGCCAATCTTGATGATACTTGGTGGTAATGATCAGTACACAAATCCCACTTGGCTCACCAAATTTTGTTCTTCTAGGTTGAAGCTTTCGTCTACAGTAGCCGTTTTTATATTAAGGTTTCCCTTGATTCTCTTATATATAGATAGATGAATTTGGAACTCTAAATTTAACATGGTTTGTAGTAACTCTTTGAAACTTGACAAAATAAAGGAGTTCTCAGTTTTGTCTCTATGGTTTGTTTCCTCTTCAAGTAGCCCTAGGCACAGACTGTGGAAAGCACTTAATTGAGAGGTGTTGCCAAGCTTCTAAGAAATAACGAGTTTCCGAAATACCAGCAAATATTTTTTCACCCAATCTTGATGATACTTGGTGGTAATGATCAGTACACAAATCCCACTAGGCTGAACAAATTTTGTTCTTCTAGGTTGAGGCGTTCGTCTACAGTAGCAGTTTTTATATTTAGGTTTCCCTCTGTTCTCTCAAATATAAATAGATGAATTTGGAACTCTAAATCCAACAAGGTTTGTAGTAGCTCTTTGAAACTTGACAAAATAAAGGAGTTCTCAGTTTTGTCTCTATGGTTTGATTCCTCTTCAAGTAGCCCTAGGCACAGACTGTGGAAAAGCACTTTCATTGAGAGGGGTTGCCAAGCTTCTAAGAAATTACGAGTTTACGAAATACCAGCAAATATTTTTTTAACCCAATCTTGATGATACTTGGTGCTAATGATCAGTACACAAATCCCACTTGGCTCACCAAATTTTGTTCTTCTAGGTTGAAGCGTTCGTCTATAGTAGCAGTTTTTATATTTAGGATTCCCTCGATTCTCTGATATATAGATAGATGAATTTGGAACTCTAAATCCAATATGGTTTGTAGTAGCTCTTTGAAACTTGACAAAATAAAGGAGTTCTCAGTTTTGTCTCTATGGTTTGTTTCCTCTTCAAATAGCCCTAGTCACACACTGTGGAAAGCACTTTCATTGAGATGGGTTGCCAAGCTTCTAAGAAAAAACGAGTTTCCGAAATACCAGCAAATATTTATTCAGCCAATCTTGATGATACTTGGTGGTAATTATCAGTACACAAATCCCACTTGGCTCACCAAATTTTCTTCTTCTAGGTTGAGGCGTTCGTCTACAGTAGCAGTTTTTATATTTAGGTTTCCCTCTGTTCTCTCAAATATAAATAGATGAATTTGGATCTCTAAATCCAACAAGGTTTGTAGTAGCTCTTTGAAACTTGACAAAATAAAGGAGTTCTCAGTTTTGTCTCTATGGTTTGTTTCCTCTTCATGTAGCCCTAGGCACAGACTGTGGAAAAGCACTTTCATTGAGAGGGGTTGCCAAGCTTTAAGAAATAACGAGTTTGCGAAATACCAGCAAGTATTTTTTCACCCAATCTTGATGAGACTTGGTGGTAATGATCAGTACACAATTCCCACTTGGCTCACCAAATTTTGTGCTTCTAGGTTGAAGCGTTCGTCTACAGTAGCAGTTTTTATATTTAGGTTTCCCTCTGTTCTCTCCCATATAGATAGATGAATTTGGAACTCTAAATCCAACATGGTTTGTAGTAGCTCTTTGAGACTTGACAAAATAAAGGAGTTCTCAGTTTTGTCTCTATGGTTTGTTTCC